>NC_081569.1:107178670-107188287 GCF_022355385.1 Mustela nigripes
TGGGATCGAGTCCCGCATCGGGCTCTCTGCTCGGCAGGGAGCCTGCTTCCTCCTCTCTCTCTGCCTGCCTCTCCGTCTACTTGTGATCTCTCTCTGTCAAATAAATAAATAAAATCTTTAAAAAAAAAAAAAAAAAAAAGAAGCCTGGGTGGCTCAGATGGTTAAGTTTCGACTCTTGATTTCAGTTCAGGTTGTGATCTCAGGGTTGTGAGATCGAGCCCCATGTTGGGCTCTGGATGGGCATGGAGCCTGCTTAAAATTTTCCTCTCTCTTTCTGTGCTCCCCTCCCCCTCTCCCACCTTAAAAAAAGAAGAGGAGAGAAGTGGAGCCTACAGATATGATTGAATTGCTCTAAACTCATCAAACTTGAAAGGATGAGGAATGGCTTTTTATGGATGAACAAAGATAGTAGTTTCTGGAAGTGGAATCCACTCCTGGTGAAGAGGCTGTGGAGTTTGTTGAGATAATGACAAAGGATTTAGAATATTACACAAATTTTATTGACAAAGCGTTGATGGGGTTTGAAAGGACTAACTCTAATTTTGAAAGAAGTTCTACAATGGGTGAAATGCTTTCGATTAGTATCTCATACTATAGAAAAATAATTTATGAAAAGGAAGAGAGTCAATGCAGCAAACTTTATTGTGGACTTATTTTAAGATATTGCCACAGCCTCCCCAACCTTCAGCAGCCACCACCCTGATCAGTCAACAACCATTAACATCAAAGCAATACCTTCCATCAGCAAAAAGATTACAATTTGCTGAAAACTCAGATGATGGTTAGCATTTTTTAAGCAATAAAGTATATCTTAATTAAGGTATGTGCATTTTTAGACCTATAATTGCACACTTTAAATAGACTACAGTATAAACTTTTATATGTACTGAGAAACCAAAAAATTAATTTGACCTCACTGTACTACTCACTTTATTGCAGTGGTCTGGACCACAATCTCTGAGGTATGCCTGTATCTACCAACAAATTGCACAATTTAGCAGAAATAAAATCCTAGAAACATACAACCTACCAAGATTGAAACATAAAGAAATAAAAAATCTTAACAGATTGCTGGCAAGGAAGTTGAATCAATAATTTAAAATTTTTCAAACAATACCAAGACTAGATGGCTTCACTGGTGATTTCCATCAAACATTTCAAGAAGAATTAATGCAAATCTTCCTCAAACTCTTCCAAAAATAGAATAGGAAGGAACACTTCCAAACTCATCTTATGAGGCTAGAATTACCCTGATACCAAAACCAGAGAAAGTCACCACAAGAAAACAAAATTGCAGGCCAATATCCCTGATGAACAGAGGGGCAAAAATCTTCAATAAAATATAAAATAAAATATAAGCAGACTGAAGTCAACAATACATTAAAAGGACCATATACTATGATCATGTGTGATTTATTCCATAAATGTAAAAATGGTTCAATACCTATAATATCAATGTGATACACCTCATTAAAAAAGTGAATATAAATCATGAGCTCAGTAGAAGCAGAAAAAGTAATGAAATTCAACATCTTTTCATTAAAAAAACCCTCAACAAATTGGGTATAGAGAAACTGTACCTCAACATAATAAAGACCAAATATATGCCAAGTCCACAACTAACATCATACTCAACAGTGAAAACCTGAAAGCTTTTTCTCTAAGATCAGGGAAAAAAAAATAAGGATATCAACCCTTGCCCTCTTATCCAACTGAAGGTCCTAATCAGAGCAATTAGGTAAGACAAACAAAAGACATAAATCAGAAAGGAAAATATTTATTTCTATTGCAGAGGACATATTATATATAGAAAAACTCTAAATATTCCACCAAAAAAACTGTTAAAATAATCAGAGTTGGTAAACTTGCAGGATACAAAATCAACATACAAAAATTAGTTGTGCTTTTCTATACATGAACAGTAAAATGTCTGAAAAACAAAGAAAACTACCCCATTTTTCAAATGCACCAAAAAGGCACCTAGGAATAAATTTAACCAAGAAGGTCATAGACCTGTGCACTTAGAACTATGAAAAGAAACTATGATGAAAGAAACTGAAGAAGACATAAGTTAATGAATGGAAAGATATTCCATGTTCACAAATTGGAAGAATATGGTTAAAATTTTCATGCTACCCAATGCAATCCACACATTCAATGCAAGGCCTATCAAAATTGCAATGGCATTTTCACAGAAATAGAATAATCCTAAAATTAGTATGGAACTACGTAAGATCTCAAATAGTCAAACCAATCTTGATAAAGAACAAAGCTGAAGGCATCACACTTCCTGATTGCAAACTATATTACAAAGCTAAAGCAATCAAAATGGTAGGGTAGTGGCATTAAAAATAGGCTCATAGATCAACGGAATAGAATGGGGAGCCCATATATGGGAGTGACCATATATGTTCCATTTATGGCACAGGGGCCAAGAAAATACAGTGGGGAAAGGACAAGCTCTTTAATAAATGGTGTTGGGAAAATTGGACAGTCGCAGGCAAAAAAATGAAACTGGGTCAGTGTCCTATACCACACACACACACAAACACACATGCAAAATGGATTAGAAACATGAATGTGAGACCTGAAATCATAAAACTCCCTTAAAAAAACAAAAACCAACCAACAAAAAATACTTAGGGTTAGGGACCTTGCCATCAGTATTTGCAGTGACTGTTTTGGATTTGACACCCAAAAGCAAACGCAACAAAAGTAAAAAATAAACAAGCGGGACAATATCAGACTGAAAGAGTCTCCACAGTAAGGGAAACCATCAAAAACATGAAAAGGCAACCTCCAAAACAGAAGACAATATTTACTTGTCAGATGAGGGGGTAATATCCAAAACATAGAAAGAACTCCTACAACTTGATGGGAAAAGAAGAAACAACCGGATTTTTGTAAACCTGGTTTTTAAAAATGGACAGAGGCTCTGAATACATATTTTTCCGAAGAAGACCTACAAAATGGCCAACAGGTATGTAAGGAGGAGCTTAGTTAGTTAGGTATCACTAACCACTGGTGAAGAGCACATCTAAGACACAAGACAGACTCTCACACCTGCAAGTGGGGTTCATATGAAAAGAAAAGAAACAAGTGTTGGCGGGGATGTGGAGAAAAGGAATCCTGTGCCCTGCCGGTGGGAATGTAAACGGATGCAGCCACTATGGAAAAGAATACAGAGGTTCCTCAAATTAAAAATAGAACTACTATATGTTCCAGCAATTCTACTTCCGAGCATTTATCTGAAGGAAACAAAGTCACTCTCTTGAAAAGATACATACACCTGATGTTAATTCACAGCAGCATTATTTACAGCAGGCAAGACATGAAACAATCAAAATGTCCATTGACAGGCGATGAGTAGAAAGATGGGATACACACACACACACACACACACACACACACACAATGGATTACTCAGCCATTAAACAATAGAGAGATCTTGGGGCCCCTGAATGGTTCAGTTAAGGGCTGACTCTTGGTTTTCTTTCAGGTCATGATCTTATGGGTCATGGGATCAAGTTCTGCATTGGGCTCTGTGCTCAGCAGGGAGTCCACTCGAGATTCTTTCTCTCCTCCCTCTGCTCCTCCTCCTGCTCTCTCTCTCAGGACAAAAATCAATCAATCAATCAATCAATCTTGCCATTTGCAACAACATGGATGGACCTTGAGGGAATTAAGTGAAGTAAGTCAGAGAAAGCCAAATACTGTATGATCTCATTGATATGTGGAATCTAAAACAACGACAAAAACCAAATTCACAGATACAGAGAACAGATTGGTGGTTGGCAGAGGCAGGAAGGGTAGTGAAGTGAGTGAAGATGATCAAAAGGTATAAACATCCAGTGAGAAGATAAACAAATCCTGGGGATCTAATATATGGCATGGTGACTATAGTTAACAATACTATTGTCATTTGAAAGTTGCCAAGAGAATATATCTTTAAACTTCTCATCATGGGACACCTGGGTGGCCCAGTCATTGAACTTCAGCTCAAGTCATGATTCTAGGGTCCTGGGATTGAGCCCTGAGTTGGGCTCCCTACTCAGCAGGGAGTCTGCTTCTCTCTCTGCCTGTCTCTTTGTCTCTCATGAATAAATAAATAAAATCTTTTTAAAAAGTTCTCATCACAAGAAAAAACATGTGGCTATGTGAGGGGATGGATGTTAGCTTATTGTGAGAATCTTAATCATCAATACATACACACATCAAATCATGGTCATGTCAATTGTATCAATAAGAATAGTAAAATTATCAATAAATAACCCTTAAATTCATACTTCCCAAAAAGAAATATTATTTAAAAAAACAAAAGAAAAGAAAACTTTCTCAGTGTACACTGAGAGCATAAGACATGCCACCCTATTCATTCTGTGCCCTGTCAGGACCACAAAGACTCCGGACACCAGTTTCAATGAGGCGATATCTCCAAGCAGCTCCAATGCCTTAAAATTCAACCCAGTTCTGACGCCACCTACACACAGATAGCATCAGACCCTGCAGGTTAAGTCCACCAAGACCCCCCCCCCATACCAATTCCAAATTTAGATTATCAGATGTGCTTCTGACTGACCAGCTTGAGATTGGAGGTCCCTCCCAACCACCGGCTCCCTGGTTTTAACTAATTTGCTAAAGCCAGCTCCCAGAAACATTTGCTTACTAGATTACTGGTTTATTAGAAAAGGATAGAATTCAAGAACAGAGAGATGGAAGGGATGCATCCATGGGGCAAGGAACGGTGAGAGGTAGGGAGCTTCCATGCTTCTCAGAGCCCACCACTTTGGCCAAGTCTCCATGTGTTCACCTCCGAATCTCACTGGGTTTTTAATGGAAGCTTCATTACCTGGGCATGATTGATTACCTCATTAGACACTGGTGACTAAACTCAATCACCAGCCCGCTCACTGGAGGGAGGGGCAGGGAGAGGCAGGGTGGGGGCGGGGGAGACTGGATGTTCCAACCCTCTAATCAGGTGGTTGGTTCCACTGGCAAGCAGTCCTGTCCTTAGGTGTTTTTAAATAAATAAATAAACACACACACACACACACACACACACACACCTGCCTCATTAACATAACAAAAGACATCTTTCTTTGCTCTCAACAGAAAATTCCAGAGGTTTTAGGAGCTCCATGTCAGGAATGGGTCAGAAACCAAATCTATAATACATTACAATATCACAACTACCACATGCTTGTTGCAGACCAACATTTCCACAAGGTCGTGTGCAGTGCAGATATCTCCATTTAATCTGTATCTTCTTAGAACATTAGGGTTCTGATAAACCCAATGCGTGTATCAGGGACCCACAAAACAGAGGCTGCCCCAGGGGTCTGGCCCTATCCCAAATTTAAGTCAGCCTGCGCTTAACAGAAAACACCTGCCCAAGAAACATAATACCAATCACAGTCCTCCAGCTCCAAGGGAGCAGGCTCTCCTTACCCTAGAAAACACAATTTCCTAGCCAGTCAGGCCTTATTTCTGAAGATTATGGACTTTGAGTCAGGAGACTATGGATTTGAAACTTGACTCTGCCTTCACCTTGGGCCAGTTATTAAACCCTCCTCAACTTTGCTCTTTACTGATTCAACAGCAATCATAATAATAATACCAACTTCAGAAGACCGTGACAAGGAAAAAAAAAAAAAGGGATACCTTGTAAACTCTTAACTCTCAGGACAAATTATAGTTACATTCTATTTACCGTAACTGCGGAATTAGGTTTAAAAGCAAGGACCTTCAGCTCGGTCAGCATTTCCCATCCAAAGGCGTCAGAAGCCACCAGCCAAGGAGGAGGGAGGGTCAACCCGGAGAAGGCTCTTAGCAAGGCCCTCGTCCTCAGCTCTTGCTGTCTCGGTCCCCAGACACCTCGGCACTCAGTAGCTTTCCACTTACTGGGAAAGGGATGAGGAAAGGGGAACCAAGCAGGTTTATGTTTTTTGTTTCCCACCGCAATCTGTCTCAGAGGCAGAAAATGAAAAGTCCAGAATTTCTCCTCACCTCTCTCTGCACATCCCCAAATGAAAGCCTCTACACTCAAGAACAGCGGAGACTCAATTCTCCTTCACTCCTTCTTCATGTGAGAGAGAGAGGAGGAGACCAAGGGTTAATCAGGGGCACTCGCAAACCGGTGCCTTATTTCTGAGAAAAAGCCAAGACCGATTCTGTGTGGGACTCGATAGCTCTCTATTCAGACCAGCTGGAGAGCTTCGCAGGAGGAGAGAAAGGGTCTTTGTGAACCGCAGGACAAAGCAGGCTCAAGGCTCCACTTTTTTCTCAGCTGACAGTCCTCTGAGGGGCAGCAGGCCAGTCCTGCACTTCCTGGATAACTTGGAGCCGCACATAGGCCTCCGCATGACTCCAGAGCCGGCCAGACAAAAGCATGGCCCCGCTAGGAAAGTCCAGAGGTCCCGCGGGGGTCTGGACCTCAGCTCTCGAGAGGGCTGTGGAGGCACGTTGGAAACACTGTGTCTGGAACCTCATGAGCTTGACTGCTCAGGAATGCATGGTTCGGGTAACTTTCTGGTTTGACTTACAGGAAGGTCTGCTGGGGATAGGGCAGGAATGTCGTAACACTTCTGGATCACCTTGGAAAAATACCATTCATTTGCCAACCCGGCACTGCAATTCCAGGAAGCAGCTGCCGGTGAATCAGCACCTCCTCTTTCCCCTTGGCTTTAAGGAAGCACGTCGAGGGCCTCACCCACCTCCTCTGGGGTGGCGAGAGACACCCACCAGCCACACACAGGCGCTTCCCCACAGGGACTGAAGGGGGGGCTGCCTGGTAGCTCCCCACCCGTGAGGCTGGAGAAATAGGAGAGGAGAGGAAAGATCTCAAAGCCCCAGATTCTTCTTAGGTCTTCTGGAAATATTTTCAGTCTTTTGAAACAGAAAATCCATTCACAGTTTTAGTGGTTTTTTTTTTTTTTTTCTGGAGTTCACAGCAACAATGAAAGGAGCCATCCATAAGTCTCTATGTTCTGAGCCTCAGTGTGAGGGCAGCCACAAACTCACAGCAGGGGCCTTTGGGGTGGTTCTCTGGCTCACCTAGGCAGCTGGGGGCAGTGGGGGGTTGGGGGAGGGGGAGGAGCTGCAGCTCCAGCTGCCCTTCCCCCCCACCCTGAGCCCTCCCAGCGCCTCTGCTCCAGGTGCAGGGCTCCTTCTCTCAGGCTTGGACTGACCTCTGGCCTGCTGTCACTAGAACAGCCTTGGGCCCCTGGACAGAACACCTGTGGCTTGGTTTTCCCACGGCCAATGGGAGCCAATCGAACAGCTAACAGATTTGGAGAGGAGGGTCGCCTCTGGGGCATCACACCCACTTGAAAACTCTTTTTTCCTGCGTTCCTGGCTCTCTTCTGTGCTGTTACATTCAAACACGTTTATGACCCACATTCAGACCTGATGACTATGAAATCCAGTCCGCATTCACTGATGATTCAGGAGAACTTGAAAGATGAGCTGAGTCAATGTGAGCTGTGGTTTTCAGCTCCTCCACCCATCCTATTGTAATGAGCACACCCCCCCGCCCCTCCCCCCAACTCACCTTTCTCTCAGCACCGCGCTCTTCCAGGGCTCCTCTGTGGCATGGAGGCAGCCCGGGAGAAGTGACTCTGTATCCATGACTCTGTATCCTCAGGGCTTCTGGGACAGGAGCCCTCAGGCTTCATGGGCTTCACAGGGGGCAGGCAGCTGTGCAGCCTCTGAGCAGGGAGGTGGAGATGAAGGGTGTTGGAAGAGGAGCCTGCTTTGGTCTTTTTCACGCACCAGCTCTAAGGATGTTGAGTGGAGATTTTGGCCTCACCTGTGGACCAGAGAGGGAAGGTGGGGGAGGGCTTTAAAGAACACCATGAAGACTTCTACACAAGCCTGAGGTCAGGGTGGGTGAGGAAGAGGAAAACCTCCCAGGGAGGGTTCATTTCTTGCCCTCATAAACCATGTCACCCCCTACCCCTTTCTCCTTCCTTCCCTTAGTTTCCAGTCTTTCTTTCTCCGTTGCTTTTTGGTTGTTTATCATCTAGCCCAGTGGTTCTCATCGGCCACACCTGGACACTTGTTAGAAATGCCAATTCTCAGATCCTACCCTGGACCTACTGAATCAGACGCCCTCAGAGTGGGGCTGGCAATTGCGTTTTAACTAGCCCTCCAGGTGATTGATTCTGGGCATGTTCGAATTTGAGAACCCTGCTCTTGCCTTAGCAGGAAGTGGAAAGATCCAGGAGGCGGTCCCGAAATAATCAGGACCTGGGTTCTCGTTGGGTGGTCCTAGCCAAGTCGCACACCTCGCCGACTCTTTGATTCTTGCACGGTAGTGCAGATGGGAAGAAGCTGGTCTCTGAGTCTGGATCTGGCAGGGGTCTGCTTCGTTATTTCTTCCTTTCCTACTGACTCTCTGCCCAGCCCCCATGGCAACCCTGGGTTTCTTTTTGTCCTTGGGTACTGCTGTGTCTGGAGAAAAAGAGAAACCGAGCGGAGAACTGCAATTGGAACTCTTGTTGGAGAAGGCATAGGCTCCGACAGAAATGGGGCCATGCTTGCAGTGTGTGCTCCCACTGGAGCATCAAGCCTAGGCAAGCAGGTGAAAAGCGATTTCCACTGGGACAATCCACTCGCTGCGATGGTACAAGCATGAATCTAAAATCAGCCAGGGTCTGATGGATCGGTGTAGAGGTGAGGGTTGTGTCTTGAGGAAGCCCCTGAAAAAAAGACAGTTTTAGGGACCTGGAGGTTGGAGGAGAGAAATGGGGGAAGGGCTCAAGATGGAAAAGTCCTGTGTACTGAGACAGTGGGGAGCGTGTCTTCATGGTTTCCTCCCCGTACTCACGCTCCCCCTCGAAGGAGGACTCAGCTAAGATGGGCACCTGCAGAGGACCACTGCCCAAGCCTGAAACAGAGACAGAAATGCAGGTGCCTCCCAGCAAGGAACGCAGACATACGAAGCACATGACCAGCGAGGGGGGCCCCCAGGTGCGTGACTGCACCTCCCTCCACATTCACAGGTGGGCTGTGCCCCAAGGCTGCTGTGCAGTGGCAACCTTCCCCCACCACCACCACCCCTCACCCCAGACCTGCCAGGCAAAGCCTCTGTAATTTCCTATAGTCAGGCCTAAAAAAAAATCAATCACACATAGGTTTTTTTGTTGTTGTTTTTTCTTTTCTTTTCTTTTTAGATTTAACTTATTTGACACAGAGAGAGAGACAGTGAAAGAGAGATCGTAGGCTTCCTCCAGAGTAGGGAGCCTGACTCGGGGCTTGATCCCAGAACCCTGGGATCACCACCTGAGCTGAAAGCAGCTAACATCTAATGACTGAGCCACCCAGGTGCCCCTCACACCTAGGTTTTTAAGCAGGAGCCAAACGGCTCACCTCCTCTCAGGGAGACATGAGCTGACCTCTTCCCACCTGCCTCTTTGAGGCCACCTCCCGCTTTCAGGGCACTGGCTTCCGCACAGGGACGCAGCAACTTTGTCCCAGTGGAAATCGCTTTTCACCTGCTCGCCTAGGCTTGATGCTCTTGATGCCTGTCATTTTAGATCACAAGCATTTCTGGGAAGTAACTGAAAGAAGTGCAACACCCCCCCCCCCCCCCCCCCCCCCCCCCCCCCCCCCCCCCC
>NC_081569.1:107498878-107561681 GCF_022355385.1 Mustela nigripes
ATATATATATATATATATATATATATATATATATATAAAATTACTGTTTTCATAATCTTTGGGTAAATACCCAGTAGTAGAATTATTGGATTGTATGGTAATTTAACTTTTAATTTTTTGAACCTCTATACTGTTTTCCACCATGGCTGCACCAGTTTGCATTCCCACCAATAGTGCTTGAGGGTTCCTTTTTCTCCACATCCTTGCCAACACTTGTACCTTGTGCTTTTGATTTTAGCCATCCTTAGGGATGTGAGGTGATACCTCATTGTGGTTTTGATTTGCATTTCCCTGATGATGAGTGATGCTGGCATCTCTTCATGTATTTTTGGCCATCTGTATGTCTTCTTTGGAGGAATGTCTGTTCTTGTCTTCTGTCCATTTGTTAATTGAATTATTATTACTATTTTTTGGTTTTGAGTTGTATAAGTTCTTTATATATTTTAGATACTAACCCCTTATCATATATATCATTTGTAAGTCTCTTCTTCCATTCATTAGGTTGTCTTTTAGTTTTGTTGATTGTTTCTCTTGCTGTGTAGAAGCTTTTCATTTTGATGCGTTCCCAGTAGTTTATTTTTGCTTTTATTTTCCTTGCATTAGGAGACATATCTAGAAAAATGTTGTTATGGCGTATGTCAGAAATTATTGCCTGTGCTCTCCTCAAAGATATTTTTTCTGGTTGCAGGTTTCATATTTAGGTCTTTGATCCACTTTTGTACATGGTGTAAGTTTTGTACATGGTATAAAGAAGTGGTCCAGTTTCATTCCCTTGCATGTAGCTGACCAGTTTTCCCAACACCATTTGGTGAAGAGACTCTCTTTCTTGCATTGCATATTCTTCTCTCCTTTGTTGAAGATTTAATGACCATATGATTGTGGAAGCATGACATTTAAAAAGAGTATGCTTCCTTTAAAAAAGATTTCTTTTTTTACAAAATACATGAATGCGTATAAATATTAACACATTTTCAAAGGTACCTCTGAGAATGCAAAAAAAAAAAAAAAAGATTTTTCTCAAGGGGGTGGGATTAGAATGATTTACCTTTTTCCTTCCGCTGGTTTATGTTCTAATTTTTCTAAAATGAATATGAATTGCTTGCATTAAAAAAAGAAGCAGAAGGTAGCTCCTGAGAGAGAAAATTACTAGTAATGCAAGCACGTAGGCAAGGAATTTTTAGGTGTCAGAGAAATGTAGAGGAGAGAATCAAAAGTTATAAAAAAACATTTTTCTAACTTTTGGAAATAATACAAAGCCACAGCATATGGGAAGGATTCATAGAAGAAAAGACAGATCTTGGAATGTGGTCTTACAGGTTCAGCATGACTATGGGTGATCACTATTTTAAACTTTCTTTAGGAGTTTCCAATTCAGTTTGTTAGGTAAGTTTTTCTTCAGTGAGGATATATCTTAGCTTTGATAAAGTACACATGTTCCATGAAGAGACCTACCTGTCCATCTGATAGAGATGTATTGATAATAAGAGGTAAATAAGAGATATTCAGAGAAGCATCACTCTCTTTCCTACCCTCTTCCCATTTTTCTAAGACAGACCTTCGTCATCTCTCCTTTGCACTAATGCAGCAGCCTCCCAGTTGGTTTTCAAATGTCAATGTTTTTATCTTTCAAGGATATTGTATTAGTTTCTTATTGCTGCTTTATCAATTTACTACAAACTTAGTATCTTAGAAATATAGTACACAGATTTATCATTCACTTCTGTGATTTAGAAGCCTGAAATGCATGTCACTAGAATAAAATCAAGGTGAGAGCAGCCTGAATTTTTTTCTGGAGGCTCTAAGGGAGATTTTTTTTTTCTCCTTTTCCAGGTTCTAGAGGCTCTCCACATTCCTTGGTTTGTGGCAGTTTTCCTCCATCTTCAAAGCTAACAGTGGTGGGTTGGGTTCTTCTTATGCTACCATTTCTCTGGTTTTCTCTTCTGATTTTCTCTTTCACTTTCAAGGAACCTTGCGATTACATTGGACTCCTCTGAAAATTTGGGATAATCTATTTTAAGGTCATCTGATTAGCAACCTTAATTCCACCTGCAACCTTGATGCCCCTTCGCCATATGAACTAACATTCACAGTTTTTAAGGATTAGGACATAGACATCTTTAGGGGGCTATTATTCTGTCTCCCACAGATGTTATCAACATAGCTATCAGAAAAAGCTGTCTAGTATGCACTCCTGGCCAGATCTCTGTCCTGGTTAAAACCTCTTTGAGCCTCCTATTTATCCAAAGTCCTTGGCTTCATATACAAGATTTGTCACCCTCTGATTTTGCTCTTATCTCACTCTTCCATCTTCCCATTACCTCACAGTTTATGATTAGGTCGTGCTGAACCCATAGTAATGTGCACTCCCCTCCCAACCTTACATATACACACATGGCCATTTCACTCTCTTGTGCCTTACGTGGTGCTGGTAAATTTGACTTTCATTCATCTCATTACTGCACCTGGTTTTTCTCCTACCACCCTATTTCCCTTTGCTGACTCCTCTTCCTTTTTTGATTTCTAAATGTTGATCTATTCAGAGCTTGGTTATAACCTTCCTCTTGGTCTTCTCTCTTTTCTTAAATGATCTCACCCATTCTCCTGACTTCAACAACCCGATGATTCTCAAATTTTTATCTCCAGCGCCAGTCCTGTCCCATAGCAACTAGCACAGAACCTTGCACAGTAAGCAATGAACAACTACTTTGTTGAATCAAACAGATGCTCCTGTGTTGCTTCGTCATTATCACGTAACTCATGTTCCTGTCGCAGTTGGTTGTCTTAAAACCTTTTCCTTCTCCTGATTTTGCCCCTTGACTCAGGTCCAGCGTCATAGTCCTTTATTGCAAAGGTCACAGGCTGCTTCCTTATTCTGACTGCACCTGAAATTCTCCTCTGAGAAGCCATCTGTACTAATCACAAGTGAGGGGGCAGTTCTAGTCCCGTTCTCCCCAACAGGAAACTAATGTGTTCCTGTTGTATTTGTAACCTTTGCTCTGAGGGCAGTGTCAATATTTAGTTTTGTGTCAACTCTACGTATTTATTCGTTCTTAATTATTTCCTCAGCTGTCTGCATTCCATATTGAATATTGTAACCTGTGGTGGTCAGCTGCTTCCCTGAGCCCTAGTAGTTTTGTTGAAACTAACGTTAGAAAGAGGTTGTTTTCCATTCCTTCCCTTCTCCATGCTGGGAGAAATGGAAAGTTATTAGGGTAACAAAAGAATATTCCAACTAGTTGGGCCAGAAATTATGGGAACTATGGTACCAAACTCATTCATAGGAAGCACATCAGTAAAATCAACCAGCTATCTCTTTAGTCTTTTTATTTTTTTAAATGCCATGTGGCTGGAACTACATTGATCTTGGTGATAAGTTATATTGATTTCTACTGCTCTGGCTTGTTGCACAAAGTTAAACAATCATTTCAGAGATCCCAAAACTCTCTTTCCCATATTTCTTACTTTCTCACCTCACCACTAGATGACAATCCATTCCTGTGTTTCAGCCAATGAATGAGGGCAAACACTTTGACTTAATTGTTGTGTAGTTGTTTACTATTAGGTGTCCTCGTAAGGACAATTAAGTAAATTTTCTGAAGGAAAATTTCATTTATATCTTCTGATCATCCTAATGTAATTTTGGGATGCAGTACAGTTGATTATCTATGTCAGGCAAATGGAAATGTATTTTCAGCTTAAGTGTTTGTCACAACTTAATTATTTAGTATTTAGTATGTTTTTTAAAGTTCTTGAAAATCATACTGTCACTTTTTTTTTTTTTAAAGATTTTATTTTTGCAAGAGAGAGAGAGAGGGAGCGCACAAGTAGGGGTGGGGAGGGTCAGAGGGAGAAGCAGACCCCTTGCTGAGCAGGGAGCCTGACACAGGACTCTATCCCAGGATCCCAGAATCATGACCTGAGCCAAATGTGGACACTTAACCAACTGAGCCATCCAGGCACCCCATACCATCACTTCTTTATAAAGATTCAAAATCAACACATTATAATAGGAATTTGACCATGTTGACAAAAAGATTGTAAGATCCCATTCATCATTAAGACTACAATGAACATATTTTGGGACTTCTGTCAGTCTTCAAAGAAAATATTTTTTGGTTTGGACAAATGCAAAGTTTCTCTCAAAAGTTAAGTCTCTGTCAAGCAAAGTTAATACTTATATAAAGTTGTATATGAAAAACCACTGTCCGTGCTGAATCAGGAAAGGTATAAAAAGACATTGCAAGTATTTTGACATAAAAGTTGAGGTGGTGATTTATGCATATTATACAGTTCCTTCAAATGAATTTTTTGATGCTCTTAGTTATATCTAGCACTGTGCTTAAGGGCCATGGAGAGATAAGAAGGAAGATTATAGTAAAGAAAGAAGACAGAGGTTGGGGTCATTTGGGTGAAGCTTATTTATTGAGATGATTAAATCAAAGCACCACAAGACCCCTAATAATTTGTGGGTCTTTGAGAATATTTGAGGGTATTTGAGAACTTTAGGTCAAGAGAATGCCTGGGTGCCACCATATATATTCTACATAAAGAACTTCTTTGACACTCCAGTTAATGCTGTTATCTATTTTTTGCACCAAGGTGTGCTGTTTGCTTCTTGGGTTACCACATTTTTCTTTTCATGTATGGTATTCTCTTACTTATGAGGGACATAGCAAAAACGTTCTTCAGTTTATTGTTGTGCAAAATGTCAATGGCAATACTTGCCTAATAGAAAATACTGCAAAAAAAAAAAAAAAAAAAAAAAAGAAAATACTGCATAGATTGAGTAAGTTTGCTATATGCTAAATTCAGCTACAAGAGGCAGGAAACCCCAACTTATGGTGCCTTAAACAAGTTAAAAGTTTATATCTCTCTCACCTAAACAAACTCCAGAGGGAGTTTAGTTTTGTCCCATTGTGTTAGCTTCTTGATCATCAGGGACGCATGCTGCTTTTGTCTTCCTGCTTCACCACCCTTAACACATCTTAAAGTTGATCTTAAGACTTGTGTTTGTATCTCCTTGGCCGGCTCTTAGTCATATGACCTTATGTACCCTTTGGGAGTGCTGAAAAGTGTCATCTTTATTCTGGCACGGCCATTTGCCCAGTTGCTAATTGGTGGTTCTATTCCTAAGGAAGAAAGAGAGAATAGGTGTTAGGGGTAAGTAGCAGTCTCTGCCATGGCAGCCTAGGATAGTGTCTGATGTAAGATGTTCTTCAATTGCTTTTTCTCGTCTGTTCCTTCCTCCGTTTCTCTTCTCTCAGCTGTTTACACCTGGGATGAGTCTTCTGTGTAGGTTGGAAAGTGTTAAGCCTGAAAAGAGCTTTTTGGCAGTACAGAAGGAATTCCTGTGGCCAGTTTCAGTTAATTTGTGATTGTGGAAGAAAATCTTGGCATAGATTAGTATCAAATCATGTGTTGTGCAAAGAGTGTTCACTGTGGACACAAACTGATGTATTAGCATTTGCATTTAAGTAGCTAATTATATTCTCAGCATTTAAAATTGTGGAAAACAAACACTTTCCAGAATTACTTCAGAAACTATTTAGCACTGCATAGACCCATTGTAATTAATAGATGAGAAAGAAAGAATTCTTTTGCAGGATTTTTAGGAGCATATAATTATAGTTTTCCTAGGCACAGTTTTCCTATGTGTTCTCTTCTTAGGATAATTTCAAGGTTAGGCTTTATTGTGGCTGTCTTTCATGTTTTTGCTTTATTTTCCTCTAATGGTCTGTGATGCAATGATTATGTTCCTCTCACTCTTCACTTGAAGTGAATGAGTCAGAATTTCTCTCTTTGAAGGTGAAGACCTTAAAGAATTATCTGAAGGATCTATGAGGGCTTGCATATGACTGGTGCTTTATCTTCAAGGGAAAGGAGTTGTTTTATTCTCCATTCTTGTGAATATTTCACAAGAATGGGAAACTAAAGAAAAACTTGGAAATTCTAGGACTGAAGTCAAGGCTCAAATTGTGTGAGACCATTGTATATACTTTATGAGGGCAGAGACTTTTTCTGCCTCAAGACTGGCTGTCTCTGTAGAATGTGTAGAATATACATATCAGTATATAGTGTGTCAGTATATATATATATATATATATATATATATATATCAGTATATAGGCCGTCAATAAAAATATTTTGCCTAAATGAACAAATTGAATAAATGAATCACCAGCAGTGTTGGTGATATAGCTTAGTAGCACATGTTGAAATATATAGTTTTTTTTAAAAGATTTTATTTATTTATTAGAAAATAAGAGAGAGAGAACGAGTATGGGGGGGGGTGCTGTTCAGAGGGAGAAGCAGATTCCCTGTTGAGCAGGGAGCCCAATGCAGGACTTGATCCCAGGACTCGAGGATCATCACCTGTGCCAAAGACAGTCCCTCAACCAACTGAACCACCCAGGCACTCAGATAGAGGGGTTTTAATTGATTTAGAACTCACTAGGAGTTCATTTGTGACTTCCAAAAAATTGAGACATTAAGTGCTAGAAGGAATTTGCTTACTCAGGGAGTAAAACAAGGTCGATCCTGTCCAAATTAATGTGCACAATCAAAGTAGAATATGTGCTGTGCCTGGTTGAACTGCATGGGAGCCTAGTCTTTAGTCTTTAGTGCCACTCATGAGAGACACAGGCATACAGGCATTGAAATACAATCTCATCATGGAATCTCAGATTGGAGTGGACTTCAGAGGTATTTATTCCAGTTTCTCTTCTGGTTCTCAGATCTTCCCAGCAACATAGCTAAGAAGTGAGAGTCCATTGTCTGTACCTTCCCAGCAGTGGGCAGCTCATTCAATCGGAGACATACCATTTCATGTTTTAGAACATTCTGCCTCTATGCTTTGGGAAAAGATGAGTGTGACCAAGAAAATAAAGGAGTGTGAAAATAATGTCTGGTGAAGGTCAACTGGAAGGAGAGCACCTTCCACTCTTTTGAAGAGCTGTAATGAGAAAGAGGAATTGTGTGTGTGTGTGTGTGTGTGTGTGTGTGTGTGTTGGCTTAATAGAAGAAGTACACTGAGGGATTGACCAGATATTACCTCTGAAACAAAAATTCTTTTTTAAAATTTATTTACTTATTTATTTATTTGACAGAGATTACAAGTAGGCAGAGAGGCAGGCAGAGAGAGAGAGAGGGGGAAGCAGGTTCCCTGCCGAGCAGAGAGCCCAATGTGGGGCTCGATCCCAGGACCCTGAGATCTTGACCTGAGCCTAAGGCAGAGGCTTTAACCCACTAAGCCACCTAGGCGCCCCTGAAACAAAAATTCTTAACCTGGAGTTTGAGGACCTCAGAGGGCTTCATGGGGTTGGATCTTACAGGAACGTTGATACATTCTATTAACAGATTTAGAGTATTTGGTTTGTCTATGTTTATCTTCTGGGAGAGGGTTCACAGCCTTCATTAATTTCAGAGGGGGTTCTTAGCCCCAGTGATGTGAACCACTGTGGTGAGGTTTATAACTTTGAGTGTCTCTGCTTTTTTAAAAAGCATGTGTGAAAATAACAGGCCAGTTCTTTCATACATAGGGAAAATAGACTACTTAGACATTCTGGAACAATATCTCAGGTATATTTATATGACTCCTCCTGTACGAAGAAGGAGTGTTTAAAATATGCTACAATTCAACACTAATGGCCCTTCATGCCACATAGATTCATGTTTCCACTTTTCACAGAGAAAGAGCTCAGTTACTGCTCTTGGCTTCAGTTTTAACTATGACCTTCTCTGATCCTCCAGGTTTTAAATTCCAGGAAGTGTGACTTCACCTCAGCCTGAAGCTGTAAGAGCTATTCAGTAAAGAAACGAGGGACTAATATTTGGGAAATAATGTATTTTGATTCCAGATTATGATATTCACGGGACACTATTTTGTCTCCATCGAAAGCCCCAGCTGTGGTCTTGAACTTGCTTTTCATTGTAGAGGCTGTAGGTGCAAATAAGAGAAACAAAGCACTCTTATGATTAACCAAAATATTTGTGGCCAGAGTCTGAGCTTAGTCAGGGCAGCAAATTACATCTGTCCCCTAAAGGGAATAATTACTTCCCATTTGATAGCAAATGAATAAAAATTTGGAGTCAGTTTATCAGGAAGATAATTTTGCCCATAAATAATGCCACTGAACAGGTGGTTATGGAGTCAAGAAAGAATTATTAAACAGTTCAGGCAGAAGGTTCCAATACCTATCATGGTGAGTCAGACCAGTTTTTCTACCTCCTCTTTAGCAAACATTCTTTTGGTGACTCTCACAACTCATACAACAAGCTTTACTTTCCCTTCTAGATAGATGGGAGTTACAGTTTTGTGCAGTTGGAGTGTACATTACTGACTCCCAAGGAGGGTAAAAAGGCATTAGGACCTAAAATTAGGAAAACAATTAATAACCTAGAGTTAGGAGGAGGGGAGGTGTGGGTGCATTTTCAAGGAATATTTGGGTAGCAGCGAATCAACTCTTTCTCAAGGAAATGTCATGCCTGGTTTAACCTGCTTTGCAGTTGTGAATGTTGCACGGAGCTGGTGAGTTGTGAATAATTCTTGGGCTAACATTGGTGTTCTAAGGGAAGGGGATAGTTTTCTTTGAAAATATTAAAAGAGCCCTAAGAGTATGAAATTGATATTTAATCTATTAGAATTTTGTTTTATTTTTTTTTAATAGGTCCCCAAGTCTTTCTCTCTCTCTCTCTTTAGATTTTATTTACTTGACACACACACACACACACACACACACACACACAGACCGAGCAGGGGGTCGGTGTGTGGCAGAGGGAGAGGGAGACGCAGGCTCTCCACCAAGCAGGGAGCCTGATGTGGGACCCAATCCCACAACCCAAGCCGAAGGCAGACACTTAACCAGTTGAGGCACCCAGGTATCCCAAAATGTTTTATTTTAAATTAATTTGGGAATCTTTCAGGGCTGGGGTTTTAACTCCTGGTGGATTTGTGTCATGTTAGTTCGTCTGACTGTGGGAAGAGACAGAGAGGCTAGGAGTTGGAGCTAGACAGAGGCTGGAGGTGGAGGGACGCCTGAAAAGGAGAGAAGGGACGTTTTGCTTTTGCTTTTCCCTCTCATCACTAGAGATAGGAATGGACATTCAGGGACCTTGAGGGAAGCAGGTGTTAGAAAGTTGTTTGCTGGGGTGCCTGAGTGGCTCAGTGGGTTAAAGCCTCTGCCTTCGGCTCGGGTCATGATCCCAGGGTCCTGGAATCGAGCCCCACATTGGGCTCTCTGCTCAGCAGGGAGCCTGCTTCTTCCTCTCTCTCTGCCTGCCTCTCTGCCTACTTGTGATCTGTCAAATAAATAAATAAAATCTTTAAAAAAAAAAAAAAAGAAAGTTGTTTGCTGTGCAACAATTGGCAGCGAGATAGTATATAACCCAAATCTTACATCTCTGCTCATGTCAAGTTTCAAACTACTTCTTGCCCTTGGCACAGCCTCTCTGCAACCTCCTTTCTGTGTGTCCGAATACCTATCCAGGTGGGATTGTATATGAGGATTAGTGACCTATGGTCCTCAGAAATCCCAAGACAACGCAGTTTAGCATTTGTGGACACCTGATTCTTTTCCATCTAGGTGAGAAGGCCAGTCTTCTGGGGAATTGGCAGGAGCAGGTGGTGGCAATTACATTTCGTTCTCATTTGCAAAGCCTGTTTCTTTGCTATAAGATTGGCTCATGTTTGTAGATATTGGGCACTCCTCCATTCAAAGGTACACTGGAGGCGTCTGTTTATTTTTTTAATCACCTGGGTGAGGAACTGAGCATTGCTCCCTTTGGGGGCTAGAGCGTAGATACCACACAGCTTGTTATCAGGAACATGATAATGAGGATAAGTACATAAATAAGGATGAAAGCACATCTCAAAGCACCATCTCTTGCAGGAAGAAAGGCGATTTAATAGACACACGCCTGACACTTCCTGTGTGCACAGTCATTACTGACAACCCGTGAGTGTGGAGAAGTACTTTGTACTGGGGAGCAAGGACATTGGTAAATGTCTATGAAAAATCCACATGTTAACCGCGCTTTTGCTGTCTTGCCTCTTCAGTGGTGGCGTATTTTTGCTTTCCCATTCATTCTGAGGCCCAAAGGAACAGTGATCCAGAGACTACTAGTGAAGAAACTTGTGGTTATTATTGATGTAACTATTTCTCCCAACTGTGCTTGGGATCTCTCTGTAAGAACCCGTGGAGCAGATTCTACCAAGTTTGCATGCCAGGCCTGCTTACTAACCTATCAGGTTTGGCAGACCAGAAAAACATTGCTGGAGCTACTGGAAGTTTGAGTGGTGGATATGAAATGAGGAAAGAAAATGCTAGCTGTCTATGATGTCCTACAGTGAGATGGACCGGAGGAGATCAAATAAGTGTGTGTTGCAGGTAGAAGAGAATGTGTACTGGTCACGTGGAGAGGGCAGATTCAGGAAAGGCCACATGAGGAAGACTAACCTGGGGGTTGGGTCATCGGGTAAAGCAGTAAAACAGCCGTGGGCAAGTCATTCTCTCTGTTCCTCAGTGGCCTCCTATGGAAGGGGCGGCTGACGTCATTCTTAGGACAGGTCTGGATCCAAATACTGTCCACGTCCCTCTTTCTGGACTTCAAATGTTTCAGGGAAGATTATTTGCTTCAGCCATAATTGGACAACACGAAAACTGACACCATCTTTCTTCTTTTAAACACCCCCCCTTCCTTTCCTTTGGTCCCTGAATTTACAGTGAAGGCACATCTGCAATATATTAGATTTCTGTTAGTACTGCATTGCAGAACGTTTCTGGACAATATGTGTTACGAGAAGCTCGAATGCGACTGTGGGTGATCAAGTGGGTTTTCTTAGTTTTCTCCACGAGTGCTTCTAAAATGCATTCCCCCAAATTAGCTGTAAGTGATTTAAAACTTCTGGTAGCTTAAATGTTTTCAAATGTTGTTTAATTGCCTTTTTTTTTTTTTTTAAACTGAGAGAATAGTTAAGACTTGAAAATATACCACAGCATTTGTAGAACTCAGTTCACCAGATTGAATTATATATAAAGCAGTTATGTGGTGCCATTAACTTAAGGCAGTACTTTAGAATTTCTGGAAACATAAGGCACTTTCTTAGCCTAGGGATTTAAATGAATGAGAAAGGGGCCAGCTTGGTTAATCCACCTTGGGGATAGCCCTTCTTGTCCCGGGTACTGCTCACCTCTCACATTTTCAACCTGTGGGCTTCTGAGTACAAATTGAGGAGATCCATAAAGAAAGGCTTTTCTCTCCTCTCCATGTGATTCACGCTGGAGCAGACAGCGTAGCGTGGCCTGTTTGTCTCCTTTGCTTCAGCTGGGAGCTTTCTGTGCTGCTGTATCTCACTTGTTTTCATCCAGTCCAGACCTCCTTCCAGACGATCTGCTCATAGAGGCAAATGCTACTGGGAATGTCGTCTCACACTCCCAAGAGCTTCTCATGAATCCACGAAGATATCTTTCTCTCTCAGCCGGTCCTTTGCATGTGTCTCCCATCTCTGTGAGTGGTAACAGCTCCCATCTGCCACTTAGGCTCCAACTCGCTTCCCATTTCTGATTGGCCACCAAACCCTAGAGGTTTCAACCTCATAGCTGATGGAACTGCCTTCTCCACCCTATCCTCATTGCTGTTGCCAGACTTGAGGCTCTCATCTGGATCAATGTCATGATTTTTTAATTGGCTTAGTAGGTAGAATAATGCCCGCCTCTCCCCAAGAGGTCCATGTCCTAATAATCCCCAGAACCTGTGAATATGTTAGGTTCCATGACAAAGTAAGTAAGATTGCTAATCAACTGACCTTAAAATCTAGAGAGTAGCGTAGATTATGCAGGTGGGACCAACATAATGGCAGTCATCCATGCAAGTAGAGGAGGGAAGCAGAAGCAGAGCTCAGAGTGATGGGAGCGGGGGACTTGACCTGCCCTTAGTGGCTTTGCAGGTTTGGGCTGCCCATCAAGGAATCTGAGCTGCTTCTACAAGCAGAAGAAGGCAAGGCAATGAATTCTCCCCTAGAGCTTCTGGAAAGGAAGGCAGCCTTTTTGATGCCTTGGTCTTAGCCCAGAGAGACCCTTTGTGGACTTCCGACCTACAGAACTGAAAGATAATAAAGTTGTGTTGTTTTAAGGCACTAAGTTTGTGATAACTTGTTGAAGCAGCAATAGAAAACTCACACTCTGACCTTCCTACCTCTCTTTTGCCCCCATCTCAATCTATTTGCAGAACTCATGTGACTCCCCTGTCTTTAAAACGGGTGGATGGTTGCCCCACACCCTCATTATCTGTGTTTACTCAGCGTCTCAACACTTTACACACATGAGGCAATGAATCAGTGTTTAATGAACACATGGAAAAAAACATCCCATTTTCAGCATCTTGGTCCAATTCATGATTTTTAATTTGAGGAGATAAAAATAAGGTAACCAACTGATTTTTAGTTTTATATATCCCTTTCTGGGGACAGGATGAAGTAAAAATATATACTGTCTTGTTTTCTTTTTTAAGCTTCTATTGGTTTTAAATTACATTGTAGCGTTCTCTTATAGGCGATTTGATAAATTAAAAAAAAATCCACAATGAGGCCACTCAGAGCAGACCACTGTTATTATTTTGATGTGTAGCTTCCTACTTATATGTCTGCGTCTGTATTTTTAAAAAAGGATATTTTATGTATTTTTAAACTTAATGTAATGTGGACATTTTTCTATTGCCTTTTTAGAGGCTGTGCAGAACTCCTTCGTGTGGCTGTACCAAAATTCGTTTAACACCTTTCTCATGTTATTGAACTTTTGCTTCCAGGTCTTCTTCTTCTTCTTCTTCTTTTTTTTTTTTTTTTTAAGATTTTATTTATTTATTTGATAGACAGAGATCACAAGTAGGCAGAGAAACACACACAGAGAGGAAGGGAAGCGGGTTCCCTGCCGAGCAGAGAGCCTGATGCGGGGCTCCATCCCAGGACCCTGGGATCATGACCTGAGCCGAAGGCAGAGGCTTTAAGCCACTGAGCCAACCAGGTGCCCCCAAGTCTTCTCTTTTATGGACAGTGCGGCAGCTAATAACTTTGTACTGTTTTCATGCCTATCATTACTCCCTTGGAATAAATTCCTTAAGAGTAATACCCAGGTCAGAGACTCTGGAATTCTTATGATGGTGCTTGACATGTATCACAAAAACACCCTCCAGGAAAATTAAACCAATTTACACTCCCACCAGCAGTATTCTCTCATCTAGTTGACCTTCATGCTCTTACCACTCTTTGGATATATGGCAAGACTAGAGAGTGTGATGTCAAAGGTGACAAGAGGATAATTTTACTTTGAAAGCAGGCATCGTTTTAAACAACTGAACACAGACTGGGGGCTGTGGTCAGCAGCCAGCACACCCAGCTCCTTCATGACCGAGTCATCCTCCTGTCCTCTCTCTAGAGGAATGGTACCATTGCTACTCACAAAAGTATGTGGGTCGGCCTCCCTTTTCCCAGTACATCAGCTGCCAGAAACCAAGGGTGGAATCATGCCCCACCTGTTTGTATAGGCTTCTGGTTTCTGGCAGGAGTCTGTAAAGGAAATTTGATATGGGGGCACACAGACGCTCTTGTCTCCCTGAGCTCTCCCATCCCATCTTTACTCCAGAGATGATTTGCTCATGAACTTGAGCTACTATGACGCATGTATACAGTTGTTGCATGTTATATAGTATGGACATCTCCTTATGTGCTGAAATATGAGTCCCACAAATGTCTGCTGAGTGGACCAGCCTGACATCTCTGCTCCCTCAACATTAGCAAGAGCCTGCAGTGAGGCTTCTGAGCCCAGGCAGTTTTGACATGATTGGTAGTTGGCCTTGGCCGTGGCTCTTTCTGGAAACACTAATCTGGCATGTATAGAAGCATTAGTAAAATATCAAGTTTATTAGTTGCATTTTCTTTTTCAGTGGAGTAGTTTTTATCCCGTGAGTGTAGGAAAGCTAGTCTAGTTGCTATGGCAACACAAAAGCTTTCAGGCCCTTGTTTGTTTGTTATATTCCCCTTCTGGTTTATGGAGTGGTCTTTGGAGCCTCTTGAAAGCTGTGCTCCCTAGTGTTTGATGGTTAAATCACCATGCTGCCTGATAGAGAAGAGAGCTGGGTGAAGGAGAAGGGACAAGCCACAGAGCTCCTTTCTCACTGTCTGCTTTCGTAAAGACTGTGGCCTTGGAAAGAGGGCACCTGCATCTGGAACAAGCACTATCACTCAGTGCCCCTGAAATTACAAAGGAAAATCACTGAACCTGTCTTTTCCACCCTTCCACGCCCATCCCTAGATGTGGGGACAGACAGCACGATTACTATCTCTTGACAGTCTAAGGGTGCAAAAACTCTTCCAGCCCACCCGTGGACCCTGAAACAAAGGAGGTGCTGGGAAAAACAAAGCAAAGTTGGCTTTTCCAGGTGGGAGGTCCTCTCCCCCAGCACTTTGCCCTCCCTCCTGTGCTCTGAGGAGGGTGCGTGCTCACTGTGTGGTCCTTCCCAGGCGAAAGCAGCCACTTGTGGCTGGGGGTCCACAGTTGCTCAGACTCTGGGGGCCTGGGTTTCTTCCATCTGGGTGGGCTTGGTGTGGATAGTGAGATTTAGGTGACCAGACACATCTAGGATTGTCTACATGACCAGTCGTTTGAGCATTAGAAAAAACTAGTTTTCAGTTTGAGGTAAAATAAATTTCTATAGTAGAAAAATTCCAAAAATACAAAATAAGGGGGAAATTAGAAAAATCATCTTTAATTCACTCCCTCCAGCCCCCAAATTAACATTTTGGTACCAATTTTACATGTGGTATGTATATATATAAGTGTATGTCCATATATATGTATGTATATAGATGTGCATGCATTCGTGTATGTACATTGCTATTGTTTTTGTGGAAATATGGGATTTTGCATATATTTTCTGTATATGCTTTGCATAAATTTTGCATATACTCTGTATAAATTTTTCACTCAACCATGTATCATGAGGTATTTCCATGCCAATAACTTTAATGATTGTGTAATCTTTCTAAAAATCATAGAGATATTATCGTTTGACTCAACCCTTCTTTCAATGTTTGACATTTAGGTACTTCCTGATTTTCTATTTCTTTAAATAATTCTGGGCTTACCTTCTTACATACCTGTATGTAAATAGCTTTAAAAAGGACTCAGGGCAGGGGAAAAGTATTCAGAAAAGCAGCAGGCACCCATTCAGTGTTAGTTATGTTAAAAAAAAAAAAAATTTTTTTTTTTTTTAAACTGGTGAATCAACCTGAGGGAGACTCTCTAATGACTGAAAACATGGAGTATTTTATGAATGTTTAAATCCAAAGCTGCCATGTTAGCTCCAGAGTTGAAGCATGACTCTGCGATGGAAATGTCAGGAAGGGGTATGGTTTGGGAAGACACTGGTGGGTACAATGTGCTGTCGGATACATTGAGTTGCCTTGTATCAGATGCCAAGGGGATGACAGTGCAGCATGAGATACAGCTTCGTGGACAGGGGGTCTGCTCGGGAGCAGGGGGAGCTCAGTTTTCTTGATTCTGCCACTAATTGGTTTGTGGAGACTTGTACGGTATTCTGTTTCCTCATCTGTAAAGTGATAGAATTGTTCTAATTCACCTCTGAGGTTCCTTTGAGATCTAAAACTCAGTGGCTTGAAGCTGACTGTGCTCAATTGAATTCATTTGTGACTAACAGAATGAACATTCAATGTATCTACTAGAGTTTAAAATTGGGCGGCCTGGGCAAATTACTATAATTTTACTGTAGTGAGCTCTAACACTGTCCAGTGAAAGAATATTTTTTGATAGATTTTTATTTATTTGTTTCAGAGAGGGAAAGAGAGAGAGAGCATGTGTGTGCATGTGAGCATCAGTGGGGGGAGGGGCAGGAGAGGGAAAGCAGACTTCCCACTGAGCAGGGAGCCCAATACCAGGATCCTGAGATCATGGCCTGAGCCGAAGGCAGCCACTTAACTGCCTGAGCCACTCAGGCACTCAAGTCTAAGAATATTTTTGCTTGCTCACTGTCCATTCCTTCCTTCCTCTTAATTTTGCCCAGGGGAATTACCACTCCCCACTGCAGGCAGTTTGGGTGTTACTTTGTATCAAGCAGCAGCTCTAGCTAAGAGGTCTGCCTGCCCCTCCAGCAGACACTCAGAGACCTGCAATAATCAGAGTTTATGTGTGTTGATAGTAGTGTCCATGCTCCTGTCCACGTGCCCAAACTGCCCTCATTCTGTTTTTCCATCTTATTGTTCTATTTTCTTTGTAATCTGTGGACTTTGTGTATCTTTTCATCAAATTCCAGCTTTACCTTTTAGCCAGGGTTAGGATTCCATTGTTGGATAGAGAAAAACCCTACTACTTCGTGGCTGGTGCTGGCCTAGTCCTGGTTTTCCAGCTGACCAGGGCTTTGTGACCAGCAGGCAGGTCACTCCATCTCTCTAAGCCTATGTGTCATGATCTGCATCATTGATGGTAATAAAACCAATTTAGTAAGGTTATGGGGGGGGGGGTGGAACTGACCCTGTGACCCTGTAAGTATAGGGTTGGCATGCATTAGGAGCTCAATGCATGTTAGTTTCTCTTCAACATGGAGTTTCACTGGGAAGGTGCTTGGCCCGTGAATTTGAAACTTTCCTCTGAATATGTCTCATGTAGATCCTAAATCAACAGACTTAGAGGGAGGTTTCTGATAATAATTGTGCTTAGTTCTTATCTTTCCTTGCATTATGGTGAGCACAGAGTAGGCGCTTTCTATATACATATTCTTTTGAGTGGCTTTGAACCCATTAAACAAAGACATAGGAAAAACTTTGCTCTACCCATTCTTAGTGTTACACTTTTCGTAATCACCAGTGTTTAATAAACTGAGCAAAGGGCACAGATATTCTGGCCCATTGGCCAGAGCTTGGAAATATTTTCTCTGGGAGAGCCTTTATTTAACTATATTGCTTTAATGGAATTCAAGATGTACAGGAACGTTTTAATTATCAGAATGTTCTTTAGAAAAAGCCTCTGAGATTTGAGATAAGTTTACATATTATTATATGAATCACAATTTGCTTTAAGAGCTTATCTAAATCCCATCTGTTTGATTGGAAAAGGGAACTCGGAATGAATCCATCTAATTTTCAGTTTTCTTCCTTGGAGAGAATCGTGATGGAAAGTCAGAATGGGGTTATGTGCTGCCTTTTTTGATGGTTTCTAGTGGAAGTTTTAAGGTTTCCATAGTAATGCCTGAGGAGTCATCATATTCTGTCATGATTTCCTAGCAAACAGAAGAGCATTGGTAACTATGGTTTAGTATAAGTGAAGAAGTTGACAGCAGATTGTTCTAAAATTGTTCCGGCTGTTCAGGGATGGGTAGGGTAGAGCATTATACTCTCAACGGAACGTGGTTGACTCCCAGCTCCACAGGGCAGATTACGTATTCCCTGTTCATCCAGGGGCAATGTCAGAGAATACTAGGTATTTCACTAGGCATGAGATGGGTGGCGCCGTGGCGTTATGGCCCCTGAGTTTCACTAGAGAGTTTGCATTTGAGGAAACTCTGGTGTTGCGGTACCTCTACTTCTCCTTTCCCCCTCTCTCCCCCGCCACTTCTTTCTCTCCACGGCCCCCACCCAGCTTCCCTCCCCCTCCTAGACCTTCCCCTCTGCTCCCTGTCCCACCCCTTTCCCTTCTGTATTCTGTGGCTGCTCCCACAGCCGTGGTTTCAGCTGTTCAGAAGGCAGAGGACATTGGCCTGGGATGGTGGCTGAGTCCCTTGGAGAGTGGGTGACACGTATGGCCACTGTCCCTGGCATCTTTCCATGACCCTCAGGCTGCTGGGCCTGGCTTGTTCCCTTCCTGTCACAATTCGGCCTGTTTTCAGGTTTCCTAAAAATAGCAGCATTTTACCTCTTGTCACAAGGTGTACACACACGTCTTTGTTTTGTTCAGTCTGAATGAAGTGTTCCCATTGGCAAATCTGGAAGCACTAAAAAAGTCTCCTCAGCAGCTGTCCAGCTGAAGTGTGGATTTGTCTTGTGGACAGCAAAGCCAGCAGAAATGAGTGTGCCAGGAAAAATGTTATGACTTACCCTGGTGGTGGTTAGGTGGGATTTCCCAGTGGGCCACGATGCCACGATGTCTTTGTGTTTCCATTTGCAAGAGCTTCAAAGTTTACCTTTGCTTGAAACTAATTTGGCTTTGAAATAGTATTCCATCATGATTTTCAATGTTGGTTATCATTCAGAATCGCTGGGGGCAAGCACAGTGTCAATAGCAACCCTCTCTGGCAGTTTACAGCTTTTTGTCTCTGCTTAGTTAACAGAGTTAAGTGATTAAGTAAGTTCTGGAAAAGTGAAGGTAGACCCTTTACCTCAGAAGACTAACTTCCTTATCTTGCTATTCATGAAGGGAAGTCCCCTGAAAATAAGTGACTTGAGAGCTATAAGGCTTACTTAGCTTTTAGATTTTGTATGAAAGTTGTCAACTTCTACCTATGCTCTATCTCTTGCACTTTTGGTTAAAATCACTGAAGTATTTGTTGACAAAATTCATTGTTTATGTATCACGCCCGGTGCTCCATGCAATCTGTGACCTCCTTAATACCCACCACCAGGCTCACCCACCCCTCCCCCTCCCCTCTAAAACCCTCAGTTTGTTTCTCAGAGTCCACAGTCTCTCATGCTTTGTCTCCCCCTCCAATTTCCCCCAATTCACTTTTCCTTTCCTTCTCCTAATGTCCCCATCTTATTCCTTATGCTCCACAAGTAAGTGAAACCATATAATAATTGACTTTATCTGCTTGACTTATTTCACTCAGCATAATCTCCTCCAGTCCCATCCATGTTCATACAAAAGTTGGATATTCATCCTTTCTGATGTCTGAGTAATACTCCATTGTATATATGGACCACATCTCCTTTATCCATTTGTCTGTTGAAGGTCATCTTGTCTCTTTCCTCAGTTTGGCAATTGTGGACATTGTTGCTATGAACATTGGGGTACATATGGCCCTTCAGAAATATTGTTCTTTAGATGACAGAAGTGAACATTCATACGAGGTACCATGCTTCCCAGATGTGGTATAGCTTTTGGGTTTGTTGGTTTAGAGAATGGGAGGAAAAAGGAAGAATGGAAACTTCTCCTTGCTGTGACAGTGGAAACTCCAGAATCACGTTTATGGGCAAACTTAGAATTTGTCTGTTCACATGACCCTATCCATCACTTGCTTGTACAGGTAGTGGGGTGGATAAGTATGATATATGAGTGCTTGCCCTTGGGGACATTGGAGTACAGTGAGGAGTACCCATTCATGCTTTCATCTGATGCCTCCTCCAAGCCTCCTTGCGTCCAGCCACACAGACACACACAATATCACGGGGAGGAAACTTGAAGGGAAGAGATCACACACATCTAGCTTGCAAGTTTAGTTTAAATTCTCAGTTATCTAAAGATAAAGAAACTTTTAGGAAATAAGATGCTTAAACAGGGTAGGACTGCTACAGACTATCTCTTTACACACTTCTCTCTTACCCCTTTCCTGGTGTTTAGTGAATGGTACTGTACCCAAACACCATGACAAATGCTTTATGAGATTGGGGGTGGGGTAGGGACTATTAGACATTTAACCTCAAGGTCTTCACAATGCTGAAATGTTTTAGCTATACAGAGCTGCCCAGCTTGCCTGGTATTCAGTGTTCACCCAGGTAGGTGGTGTGAAAGTGCTATATAGTTCAACTTCATAGTTGTCTGGGAGGAGACAGGTAAGAGAGGACTTGGAGTAGGAAGGCATTCTTAGGGAGAGATTAGATTAGGAACCTGGAAGTGGACAAGTACCACTCTACCCAGAGCCATGAGTTAAGGATGCTAGTTTGTTTTACTAGGAGTTTCCCATAGTGGGAGATTGCTTGGAGTTGGACCACATGTAGACTTAAGAGGAACATGGGCTTTATTTTGTAGCAACATGGAGTGACCATTAACACCAGCTGAGTAAGAGCAACATGGTACAAATGGTATTTGGTGAAGATAAATTCGGTGTAGTGTTACAGATGAATTTGGGGAACCGTGAGAACATGGAAACAGAATCTAAAGGGACCTTGAGGTAGTTCATAAAGGCTAGATGAATGACATGAACTGAGGGGTCCTGGTCCTTAGGAGTTTGGCTGCAGAAGCCTGCAGGACTTCAGTCATTTTCTCCTCTCTCCCCACTAGATGGACAATCTCCTCTAGGCCCCAAGAGTCAGTCTGTTTTAGGGTCAGAAACAGAAACATGTTTATTCAGTAAGACAGCTTCTAATTCTCTTACGTGTATACATGCAGTTCAAGGGAAGACACTGCATCAGTCTCCTCAGGCTGCCGTAACAAATACCACCCACGGGGTGGCTTCAACAGCAGGAATGTATCGTCACCCAGTTCCGGAGGCTGGAAGTCCTGAGCAAGGTGTGTGCAGGGTTTGCTTCATTCTGAGGCTTCAGCCCTTGGCCACTGGGTGATCATCTTCTCCCCTTGTCTCACCTGGTCTTCTCTGTGCACACACATGCCTGTGTTTGAATTTCCTGCTCATCTTATAAGGACATCAGCATAGGGGCTTAGGGTCCAGCCAGAAGATATCATGTTAACCTAATGACCTCTTTAAAGACCCTGTCTCCAAATAGGGTCACAGTCTGGGGTGTGGGGGTAGAACTTCAACATATGAATGTTGGGGGGATGCGATTCAATCTATAACAGCACCTAAGGAGGAAGAAGATGAGGAGCAGCAGGAGGACCACAACCAGGCGTCTTCCTGGACCCCTTTATCCAGGCTCTTGCCCTCCTGTTTTTTGTGGCGGAATGGCCATCACCAAACAGAAGTTCCAGAGCCAGCTTTCTGTCATCCTTTTCTAGGACAATGTAGGCTGATGTCATATGGGGGATTTTCAACTCCCAATTTTAGGATTAGCAGCCTTTCTCCTTCTTTTTTTTCCCCCCTTTTAACTTCTCTGGCAATGCTAGTTTCTTACCATATTTATTGCAGTCATCTGTTTATGTGCATGATAATTTTTCTAACCGTGGCAGGGAATCTCTGAAGATAAATGGAATATATAGAATAAACAGATGCATTAAGTTACAGCTACACATTTTTTCATGAGCATCCTCCTTTTGGGGTTGGCACTTGTTTCAGACTTCTCTCTCCTCTACCCCTGAGATGAACTCCTCTCTTATTTCCTGTGTTCCCATCAGCTGGCTAAGGCTGAGGCCTCAGTCCCTCTATCTTTACTTCTTCTTCTCCTTCTTTTTTTAAAGATTTAATTTATTTATTTGAGAGAGAGGGAGAGAACAAGAAAAAGAGAACACGAGCAGGGGGAGGAGCAGAGCAGGGAACCTGACACTGGGTTGATCCTAGGACCCTGAGATCACAACCCAAGCCAAAGGTAAACACCCAACTGACTGAGCCACCCAGGTACCCCATGTATGTCTTTGTTTCTAAATTTTCGTTCTACTCAGGACTTTGCACCCAAACTGTTTTTTTCACAGTTTCCTGAGCCCCTGCTGACAGTGTTTACTGCATTCTAGCCTCAGAAAATCCATGAGGAGACGGGATGGTGGAGTGATTAAAACTGGGGACACCAGCCAGACTGCCAGGGTCAACTCCTGGCTCCGACACTGACTGCTCTGCAACTTTGGATAAGTTACTCACCAAACCTCAGTTTCTTTGTCATCTATTAAGTGAGGATAATAATAGTCCCAACCTCAGAGGACTGTGAGTTTTAAATGAATATAAAGTGCCAGGCGCATAGGCAATGCCTTGTGAGTGTAAACTATAATAATTATTATTTTGTTTGCCTTTGCTCTGAGTAGCTTCCCTGGAGATTCAGATCTTGCTTGGCTCCTTCTGCATTTGCCCCCTACTGGGCTTCCCTTTTGTAACCCATGTAGGGGTGGCAGCCTTCCCTGGAATCCTCCTCAGACCAGCTGTCTGTTTATTAGACTGATAACCAGAAGTAGCTGACCAGGTCTGTATGTTGTGCTTGTCTTGGGGACAGTGTTGCTGGAACAGTCCCAGACAGACTGTGTGAACCTTTGCCTTCCACTCAGGCCAGGGCCTGCAGAACAGTTCCCTACGTAGCCACCATGGGCCCTCGAAGTTTCCACAGAAAGGAGGGGCTGCTCAGGCCTCGGCAGAGATATTTTCTCCTTTCTCTTGCAGAAGTACCACCTTTTTGGAGCCAGGAGACTTTTATGATCCGAGGGAAAGTTTGGAATGGCCTGTCACCATGGGGAGGAGTAGGACCATTTATTGTTCTCTTAGTTGGGATCTACAGGACAGACACATCTTTGTTGGTGTTGAAGATAATGTGTTCTGCCTTTCTAAGTTTAAATGGATGTCTGCATGGTCATGGTCATGCTATATACACATCAGCACTTCTCCCTGTACCTGTGGCCCTGCCTTGGACCGGCCACTGCTGGGGACCTTATAAGTCCTTAACTGGCCCCTTATGAGACACTCCATCATCACAGGATCCCCAAGAGCTCTGGGATTCATAGCTTCACCATCAAGGCAACAGCTCACATACAAATCAGTACTAATTCAGCTCTATACCGATGTCTTCATGCTTCAGATTATTCTTCGTCTTGGGCAAGGGGTGACCATTTTTTTTTGTTTGTTTGTTTTTTAAATCTTTGAAATCTGCATTCTTCACCCTGTTCTTCTCTGCAACCTGTAATCCTTAGTAGCTTTTTGAAAAGTTCTTGATCCTTCTCCTTTCCTCCAGTTTGCTCCTGCTTCCACAAGATAGAGCCTCCTGCTCGGCACCTCTCATTGTATCCTCTCTTGCTCTAGCTTGGAGCTTCCCCCTTACCAACTTAAATAGAATCCCCTTTTTCTTCTTAGCCCTATGGCTCATTTCGTGCCCCCTCCCCAGTCTTCATCTGGGGAAGGACCCCATCACCAAGGCTAAAAATATACTCCTTCCCCCATAGCAAGTGCTGATAGATCTATCTCAATGGATCATGGGGCAGGTCCTTAATTTCTAGTTTAGAAAATTGAAATGATTTATCTTAAAGATGGTATCTAAAGGCAAGTCAACAGGCATTTCAGAAAATACCTGGAGCCAGATGAAATTCATCCAACGGCAGAAGAGGTTCTTTGCCTTTGCCAGGCAAGGCTTCTTTGGCCATATATACAGAATTATTATTCATTAATCAAACTAATTTGTTTACTAATATTAGATGTTTCAGAAATTGGCAGAGCATACTACCTTGCTCTAATTTGACAAGGTATAGTATGTAAATTACACGTTTCAGATATTAGTCTTATTTTTTATTTTAGAACTATTAATAAGATAAGGCATTGCTCATAGATGTAGAAAATGGGTTGTTTTAAAGTCAAGTTGCTGGAATGTTTCTTGCTATGTCACTCAGCCTTCTTTAAATTTTTTCCCATTTTACAACAATTGCTCTTTATATCCCCTTCTTCAAGTCTTGTTTTATGTGCAATAAGTTTTCCATGTGTGAAGCCTTCCTTGAAAATCTTTATTAAACTTCTTGGAGTTTGAAATCCAGTGCAGTCATGAATGGTTGCTCAGTGAGCAGGTTGGTTTTCCATGCGGGAGAACAGACTCTATTCAATCTTTACTCTCTTCAGTGGAGATATCAGTGGTGTTATCAAAATGGGACTCCACTAGGTTTAAATAATGAAAGTTTAGCTGGGAGAGATGTTACATAAACCAAGAAATAAATTTCTTCTTCTGTTTTTCTACTCACAGTAGGATTCTAGAACAGAATCTCTGCAGGAGTTTGGATAGTTACAATCTTATCAAAGTTACATACAGAATATTTTTGGTTTTGAATTGATATTTCAGTGACTGTTTTCTTAAACTCGGGATGGAAGTTGAAGGGAGAAAAATAGGAGGGAGTATCTGGAGATGTTTTCATGCATTCTGAGACATTTTAGTTTGATTTGCTTCTGTTCTAGGATAATGTGTACCCAGAATTTTTTATTTTCCTGGATACTTGCATAATGCTTATAGTTTATCCTCCTTTTGACTCTACCAAATATAAACTGGCTCGAAAACAGTATATTCTCAGGTAATGATTTCTGTGGATCGGTCCTGCATATTACTGTTCAGACATTTTGTAGAGCTGAAGAAAGTACCATTTCTGCCCTGAAAAAAATAGAGGTACAGGCATCAAAGGACATTTTTATTTTTTCTTTAATTTTTGATCAATTAATTAATTAATTTTGGTTATTATGTTCAATCAGCCAGCATATAGTACATCATTAGTTTTTGAAGTAGTGTTCAGTGATTCATTAGTTACGTATAACACCCAGTGCTCATCACCACATGTGCCCTCCTTAATACCCATCGCCTGGTTACCCCCTGCCCCCACCTCCTTCCCTTCCATACCCCTCAGTTTGGTCCCCAGAGTCCAGAGTCCTCATGGTTTATATTCAAAGGATTTTTTTTTTCAAAGGCTTTATTTCTGTTCTCCTTCTAAAACCAAAAGCTGTTTAGGGCTAGGTCATATTCTGTGGGGGAAGAGGACAACAAGTAAGATGGTAGAGATACAACCCTAGGTTTTGAGGAGTGGTTGAAGAAACTTGGAGTTCTTTAGGTTTGAGGAAAAGTTGGGGAGGCATAAGTGCTGTTTTCAGCTATTGACAGGGTTGATGCTGACTTTCTCTGCGAAGAAGAATGTCTACGCAGAAGACATGGACAGAGAAGAAATGGGTTGCTTGGCAGAGTATGAGTTTCCCAACCACCAGAAGTGTTCAAACAGATGCTGTTGGCTGTCACTCAAAGTTATTACATACTGGACTCCTTCACTGAGTGAGATGTAGGAGGTTCTTAGTGAGGAGAAGTGTGCTACTGCAAAGATGCTGTGAGAAGATTTCAGGGAGAAGCGGCAGAGAGAGGTGAGGTCAGAACTGTTGGAATGCATGGAAAAAACTGGGCCCTTGTCTCCGCTCCGCTACCATAGTTTTGGGTGTTTGGGATAGATCTTTGGGTCTTTTTCAGGCTTTCCCTTTATTTTTGTAAAATGAAGTTTCGACTGCATCGGTGTCCTCCAGGGTTCCTTCTAAATCAACAGTTTTAAGATAGGTGTTTTCCCAGCCTGCACATTTGCTAGTTAGTATACTAACTGCAGGCCCCAAAACACTGATGTGCCTAAACCATAATAAAAGAGCGGCAGAACAATATGCTTTTTGGAGCCCATAGGACATACCATACACAGGATTTATTTTTGTAAAGAATCTTCCAGAGACTTATCTCATTCCATACTCTAATTCAGTGATTGTTTATATGCAATAAGCCCATCAGTAATTTAATATAAAACATAATCTTGGAGGTTACACTTGTTAATTTAATTAAACTAGCATGCATTATGGGTCTATTTTGAGTGAAGCATCAAGAATATAAAGATGAAAAAAGAGGACACCATTTCTGGCTTCAGTAGATTTACAGTCTAGTGGGGAATCACAGCTAGAATAAACAAACAATGGTGCAACACTCTGAATTAGGTTTAAAGATACAGGCGCCACAAAGGACACAGTCATTTGGTCTTTCTGGTGGGACAGGGATGGGCTTTGCAGAGCAGTTGTCTTCCTGGTGGGTCCTTACATGATGGGCAGTATTTTGCCTATTGGAAAAGGTCATTCCAGGGAGAGGGATTATTCTGAGAAAACACAGAGGTTTGAAAATACATGACAGGTTTAGAGAACAGTGAGTATCTATCTAGTAAAGCCAAGTATAGTATACCTTGGAGGTGTGTTTAGTAACCAGACTAGAAAGGTAGTTTGGGGCTGATTTGGAAGGGGTCTCAAATGTTATGGTAATAGTTTGAGTCTTAATCTTGAGGTGGTGGAATCTTTTATGCATGATGTATGTATGTAGGTCTGTGATTCATATGGCTAACTCTGTTAGGAGTTGTAGAATGGGTTGGTGCTATGGGGAACCTGGCAGTACCCAGCCTAGGTGTGCATGTGTGTGTAATAATCAGTGCTCAACCATGTTCATGAAATGATCTCAATCTGAACCTCACTATCCTGTAAGTTTATTATTAAAGTAGCATAGCCCAGGGATGCCTGAGTGGTTCAGTTGGTTAAGCAGCTGCCTTGGGCTTGGGTCATGAACTCAGGGTCCTGGGATCGAGCCCTGCATCCAGCCCCACATCCAACTCCTTGCTCAGCAGGGAGCCTGCTTCTCCCTCTCCTCCTGGCTTGTGACAGACTATCTCTGAGAGACAGACTATCTCTGAGAGACAGACTATCTCTGAGAGACAGACTATCTCTGTCTCTCTCTCTCTCTCAAATAAATAAATAAAATCTTAACAAATATAAAGTAAATTAGCCCAGTTCTGTCCTCTTCAGCAGAGCTCCAGATTGTATTTTTAAGAAATTAGAGAGTTGAAACTTGAATTAGGCTTTCATAAAAAACACCAGACAGGAGGAAGGAAAGAAAGAAGGAAAAAAAGAAAGAAGGCAGGCAGACATCAATTTGGAATCTTTGCAGAGGTTCAGCCTGGTAAGAGTCTGACTCAAGCGCTAAGAATGGAATGGTGAGGACTTCTGAGGTTTAAGAAGGCTTTTGGAAAGGATAATGCGTTTTAAGTCCTAAGATTGGTAATTTGGGAGAATGCCTGCAGGACATCCTGGAAGAGATCTGTGTGTCAGATTAGAGTTTGGGCTTATAGACACACACTTTGTAGCCCTCGGTGACAGATGAAGCCATGAGATTACGCACACCATCTGAAGGAATGGAACCTAAACACAGATTCTTAAGGAATAAAAACCTCTGAGAGGTGAGCAGAGAAGTGGAGCTCCAAGAGCGTGGGTGAAGTGATAAGAAGAGAAGCCTAAATCAGAAAACGCTGGCGATGACTTAGGCATGTAGAAAGAAAAGTTGAAGAATGAGGATGTGTGATGTAGGTTCTGGCTCTGCCCAGAGGTTTGGGTATTCTGAGTTTAAAGGACCATTCTGGGATCTGAGCAAGAGTGTCTTTGGGAGAAGGGACCTAGGTCGTTTCCGCATTCAGGGGTGGAAATAGCCCTCAGGAAGATCCCACTTTTCATGTTCCCTTTTCATTGCTCACCAGGCAACCCTTTGACCTATAATTTCATCTTAAGTGGAGCCACCCCCAGATAGAAGATCGACTGTAGTTCTGTAGATACAAGTTGGTTTTAGTTCCTGGCCCAGGAATAATCATTATAATAAAAAAAGTTGGGGTCCTGATTTATCACATATCTTATTGGTGGAAAAAGCACATAGATGTCATCCAGCCCAGCCCTCAGGACTTCACATCATCCCGGGTTATAGAGTTAGGTAGTACAGTGTTGGACCCGAACCTCCTAACCTCCTAACTCAGGTCCAAAAGCTTTTTTTTTTTTTTTTTTTTAAGATTTTATTTATTTATTGACAGAGAGAGAACACAAGTAGGCAGAGAGGCAGGCAGAGAGTGAGGGGGAAGCAGGCTCCCTGCTGAGCAGAGAGCTTGATGTGGATCTCGATCCCAGCATCCTGAGATCATGACCTGAACCAAAGGCAGAGGCTTAACCACTGAGCCACCCAGGTGCCCGCCAAAAGCTTTTTTATATTTACTCTGCCTTTGTGCCTTATAGCTTCTGGCTGATTGATTGATTGGTTTTTTTTTTTTTTTTAATTTTTTATTTTTTATAAACATATATTTTTATCCCCAGGGGTACAGGTCTGTGAATCACCAGGTTTACACACTTCACAGCACTCACCAAATCACATACCCTCCCCAATGATTATGGAGATTGATTGGTTTTTAAAGAGCTCCATCCCAGGACCTTGGGACACGACCTGAGCCGAAGGCAGATGCTTAACTAACTGGGCCCCCCAGGCGCCCCTAGCCTCTGGCTGATTTAATTATAATGACCTAATCCCCAAAGTCTAAGCATCTTACGGTAAACTTTAAATATCATATTATTAAGCCCTGGAATAGTATTTGGATGGTGGTGGCCTCACAAAGATGCACCAATAATTGAGGTTCACCTTGAACCCATCAGCCTATCTCTTTCATGTATTACAGCATCAGAATGATCCTGGTTAACCCATGAAAGAAATTGAGCTCCCTATGACCCTGAGCTGGTGAGGTAGCTCTTACCTTAAGCAAGTGTGCCTGGAGGAGACACAGGTGTCTCAAGGGGCAAAATTTTCTGGTAAAAGTGATCAGTACATAGCATGCCATGAAATCAGAGCTTTGTTGCACAAGACTTTGCAATATGGTGCCTACAAAGAGCCAGAATAAAAGCACTAATATATTATGCCTCAAAGCCCTACTTCTCTAGTCCTTGTTTGCTGTGCTAATTAAGAGACTTTCACAACTCCCTCTTGACCTAAATGTGTAAAATGTTGCATGTTGTTTTGGCTCTTCTAGTAGCTTTTGTTTGGCACATTCTGAATTTATAAGGTCAAATGTAATTAGCTCCAGATATCCAAGCTTCCATTGGGAATAATGTCAAGGAGCAGTGCATCTCAAAATTGGCTGATAAAGTCTCTGATATTTTTGCATCTTTCACAAAATGTTTAAATCTCTAAATTGGCCTCGATGTTGGAAGGGTAAATGGGGAGAAGTTAGAGGGAGTAATTGGCCTGAGTTAGGTACTTCTGCTCAAGGTTGGGAATAAAGGACCCCTTTTAGATAGACCTGTCATAGTTGTGTTTTAAGATCAGTACTCATGCCTACCACATGGAGCCAGACCCCTGGCTTTCAGGCCTACAACGGTTTGACCCCATGTAATCTTCCCTTGATGTGCAGTAATTATCAAGTGGCATGCCTAGTGCAGATGGCCTCCTGTGTTTCAGTGCACAGCCCTTCTGGGTAGGGACGCTATGCAGCAGAGTGATGTGGGCACGTAAGTGGGTGGAAACCTTCTAATGTGTCACAATAATAACAATGCAGAATCCTTTTGCTGTTCAGCTTCCCCTAGAACTTCAGCCCACGCAGCAGCCTACTTAGTTCACGGTCCTGTGTGAATGCTAGACAATTAGCAGCTGATAATGAAGAATGCCATGGGAACCAGTGAGAAAATAATAGCTTACTCTAAGGATATAATGAAATGAAATTAGCACAGACAGTAAAACAGACAATTTATGCTGGTGTTTTTTTCTTTTTTCCTTTTTTTATAATGAAGAAACAACCAGTAAATGCTTCTAGTAGAGGAAATATGAGAATCGATTAGAATCCCATCTGTTTTGGAGAGGGGTTTTATTCAGAAATTAATTCCAGAGAAAATTCTAACTTTCTACTATGGAATTAGAATAGGTAAAACACAGCTATTTTATGTGAATACGATGATAATTTTGTTCAGCGTTGTTACCTAAATGGCTGCATGTGGTCTGAACTTTAGGCCAGGCTAATGCTGGATAATTGATTTTACTGTTAGAACTACACTTGATGCTTTTAGCCGAACTGTCAGTGGATTTTCACTGTACCCAGAAAATTCTTACTGACAGGGTGAACTTGTGTCTCTGTGGATAGATAACTTTCTGAATACCCAAAAATATATTGTCTGAGAAACTGGGCATTTAAAAGACCTTTAAGTCTTCTTAGCTCTGGATGTCCCATATGCTGCTTAGTCTTTGAGCATAAAACTCTACATACGACTTTTTGGGGTCAAAAGTTAAAATTTGAAGTCTTCATAATAATCTTTAAAAAATATTTAACTGTACTAAACAGAAAGCAAAAGTGTTTTTTTTTTTGAGGATATTGAATTGGTAAAAAATAATTTTGTTAAAAACCTCAGTCTCACTGTGTGGGCAGTCTTCTGTGAGTTGAAAAATAAAGAAGTTATAAACAAATCAAAATTACATTTCAGTCCAAATGCTTTCCAAATGCATTTGTTTTGGAGAGTTGAAGAAAGTTGGATATCTTTCTTTGATATTTTGTCTGCCTGAAGTAGACTTGTCTCTCAATTTCTCTCATTTATAAAAATATTCTCTTTGTGCTTTAAAGCTAAATTGCCACATTGATTCAACAACCATGCCACCACAATGATATACAGGTATATTCTCTGATGTCTCAACATGACATGTTTTAATTGGGCATATGTTTCTAATTTTATCATACAATTAATTTAAATTCAGCAATGTTAAAGTTATAATGATATGATATCCATGCTAACTGATTGATTTTTTTTTGACAAATGGCATATAAATTGTATAATGCCCATAAACTATTCAGATAAATTCAATCCTGTAAGTATGCCATTAAAAACCCAACAATCCAAAAATGTTGACTGCAGCCTTACAAATCATCAGCATTATCTAGTTCCTTTTGCTTCTTTTCTATCCTCTTTCTCTTCTGGGAAGATGTGGGGAAATGGAGAGGTTGGAGACAGTGGAGAATAGCTCAAGTGCTCAGGGAAACTCAGACAGGTGAGAAAAGTCTCAAAGTCTCCTTCCATGGACCTGTTGGTACAGTTCATCCACTTTCATCGTTAAATGCTTCTTCTGAACCAACCATATGAGCATTAAGGGAAAGGAGAGCAAGACTGCTGATCATTCTTGGCTTCTAGAAGTGTGTGTGTGTGTGTGTGTGTGTGTGTGTGTGTGAATGCAAAGGGAGAATTAACATTTTAAACATGTAAAGAAGACCGGTTAGGTTACTTAATTCTCAGAAGAAGATGGACACATTTCAACACACATATATTATTATATTAAAGATAGCACCCCGTGTATACCCCCAAATGCTGTGTTCTCAACTGTTTTGAGAAATGATTGGTTGCTAGTGACTCCATATGTTGCTATGTTTTATTTTGGAACATGTTAAAATCTCACTTAGGTTTCATTAAGCCATTTTTTGAAAGATCTATTTTTTCCTTCCAAAGAATTTGTTTGAATATGTGGTTTAACATATCCTGGTTAGCTATTACTGGGAAGGAAATTTAAGTGGAAATACCCATTTTTCTTTAAAAAATATATTTTATATAAAATATTTTGCATTTCCTAGTCCTAGAAATTTTTAGAAAAATGATTGACTGTCCATGAAGGTTGTTGAGGTTATAATAACTAGCCTTAAATTTAGAGACTGGAAAACAATATGCTAAGTATCAAAAGCTTTGTTCTTTGATTATTATTATTATTTTTAGTTCTAGAGGCATTACCAAAGGAAAAAAAGGAAAATTAAAGCCCTCAGTTCAAGTTGTTCTATGCTCATTTTAAAAAGTGACTTATTTAATTTCTTATTTGATTATAAAAACACAGCTAATGATATAAATGAGTTTAATTGTATGGATATTTTAATATTAAAATTTGTGCACTGAAGTAGCTGTCTATGGAGTTGGCACATTGGTGTTCAACTCTGAAAAGTTTCTCATTTCTTACCTTCTGTTCTTTTTGGTAGTTGCAAAGAAAGTCTGAACATAAACTATAGGTGAAAGGCCTCAACAACTCTTTAGTGGAGCCCAACTTGGAGTTTGAACTCACAACCCTGAGTTGGAGACATGAGCTGAGATCAGGAGTTGGACCCTTAACTGACTGAGCCACCCAGGTGCCCCAGAACTCAACTCTTAGTGTCCCAAAATCGCCTTTGAAGACATCTCCTTGTTTTGCCAAAGCCAAAGCCTATTGACATCTAACTCAGTAGTTTCTATGGTCACCTCCTCACCTGAGGATCCTGACTTGGGTCCACCTGACTGGCACATACCTGTGCTGTACTCAATTTACCTCTGCTCTGACCTTGTTCACAGTCATCCCTAGGAGGCTTCTCAAGCCCTCACCTGGATGGTCCCTGGAAGAGGATGTAGTCATGCCCAGGCAATCCTGAATCCTTTCTTTTTTTTTTCTTTAAGATTTTATTTATTTGTCAGAGAGAGCGAGCGAGAGCGAGCACAGGCAGACAGAGTGGAAGGCAGAGTCAGAGGGAGAAGCAGGCTCCCTGCAGAGCAAGGAGCCCGATGTGGGACTCGATCCCAGGACGCTGGGATCACGACCTGAGCCGAAGGCAGCTGCTTAACCAACTGAGCCACCCAGGCATCCCCTGAATCCTTTTTTTAAATTTACTTTTTTTGAGACACAATTGACATGTAACATTGTGTAAGTTTAAGGTATGCAACTCCTTTTTTGAGATATTTATATATTATAATGTGATTACCACCATACCATTGACTAACCCATTTATTAAGTCACATAATTATCATTTTTTTTCATGGTGGGAACAATTCAGATCAAGATTCTTAGCAGCTTTGAAGTTTATTAATAGTACTGTTTTGTCTGTAATTGCTGTGCTGTGCATTAGATTAATCCCAGAATTCTAAGGTGAACAAACTTGGGCTCAAGTCAGGGGCTTTTGCTGCATAACCATTGCTTGAGAAAGTTATACAAACAAGTTCAAAGTCATGCTACTTTTTACAGGGATGAATGAAACTGAGATTATCTCTCTGAAAACAGGACTTTCGGGTTGATGGATACTCAAAGATGGTAGAGTTCTATTTACCTCAGGCTTTCCTTGTGTTTTTAATGAAATTCCTAATGCTCCTCCAAGTGATGCCAAAAGAGTTTATTCCTGAGAATTTATAACTTATTTTTAAATTATTTCTGCTGTCATTGCTCAGTTAATTCTGATCCCCCCTTATAATTTTGTTAAGTAAAATTTCAGCCTCCTCTCATCTTATTTCTAGCTTTTGAGAGTCAAATGACTGTAACTGGTTAGCCTTTTTTTTTTAACCTTTTCAACAACCATGGAATGAAATTTACAAACATCTAGTGACTATGTGACATGCAGAGACTTCTCTATTTATGTCACTGTAGGCTCTGTCTTCTCCTTGAGCCGTTGCTTGAAAATCAACAGATGGGGCTATCCAGTGGAACATAAGAGATATATTTAACTTTAAGGAAGTTTTCAATAGAAACTATGTGACCAAACTTCATAGCCTTCTAATTTCCAATTTAGCAATCACTGGAATAATTAGACGAGTTACTTTGCAGATGGCACTTAAGTTTCATGACATATGTGCCCTTGTCATCTGTAGCAGATGATACATGTAATGCTTGCTCTTCACTATAGCATTTGTATATATGGGATGCAAAACGAATTTAAGCTTCCCTGCCAAGGTCTCTAATTTTGTTTAGACCCAAATGCAGCATCAAACCCTCCTTGGCTTATACGGATAGAGCTGTTGGCTTGCTGAGTTCAGTGTTACACATAGGGGGTAGAGCTGTGCAGACTCCAGTTCTCATAACCTATAATATTTAAACTTTTATTTTTAATTCTACATATTGAATCATAAAATTACAGAATGTTTAAACATGAAGAAAGTCACTTCCCAATCAAATTGAAGACAATTATTATAATTCTTTTCATATTTTCTTCCAGTCTTTATTAAAATGATATATTTGCAATTTAAACTTTCTGAGATAAAATCCATATTCTATAAAACTCACACCCTCTTAAAGTGTAAAATTCAGTAGTTTTTAGTATATTAGCAAAGTTGCACAACCATCATCACTATCTAATTCCAGAATAACTTCATTACCTCAAAAAGAAAACCCATACCCCTTTTCAGGACCCTCCCCCCCACCTTCTGGGGACAATTCATATACTTACTGTCTCTATGGATTTACCTATTCTAGACATTTCATTTAATGGAATCATACGGTATGTGGCCTTTTGTGTCTGACTTATTTCAGTTAGCATGTTTTCAAGGTTCATCCATGTTGCAGCATGTACTGGTGCTTTATTTTTCATTGCAGAATATATAACTGTATGGCTATATCACATTTTGTTTATTTATCAGTTGATAGACATTTGGGCCACATCGACTTTTTCAGTATTATGAATAATCCTGTTATGAACATTCATGAGCACATTTTTGTGTGAACATATATTCTCAATTCTCTTGGTTGTATACCTAGAAGTGGAATTGCTAAATTAGTGTTGGAATTTTAAACCATTTTTAAAAAAAGGACAGTTTGTGTATAACCCTGGGAAAGCAAATATTACAAGTCTGGGGTCACTGCCAGCTTCTTAGCCATTGCTATCATACTCTACTCATCTAGAAAGCACATAAGCTAACCTACAGTTTAACATAGCATTTCTCCAGCAGCTCCTCATACACCTGTTCAGACTTCCCATTAAGTACCGATAAACACATAGGAAAAGATAGAATTTGAATTGATAGATTCTATCTAGGAGGAACATGAACTCTGTTGAAATAACCAAACTTGCAAAACTAAGTTTTCTTTCTGTTTTAGCCAGATGTGTACTAAATTCTAGAGTTTTCTACCATCCAACTTGAAAGGAGGCAAAAAGACAATATATCCCCCCCTCCTGCCCCACCATGTACCACTGACTCAGATATTCAGAGTTTACAGTAATTAATATGGTGTAGTGGTTAAGAGCATATTTTTACCTATTTACTTGAGTGACAATGTGTAGTCTGTATTTAAGAAGATCTATCAGAATGCAGAAGGAAAAAACAAAGAGGAAAAAATTTAAGTCAGTAGCCAAAGAAATACTTACCCAGTTTAATATAGAAATAAGAACATTTGGAATAGAGGAAATTGCCAAAGACATAACTGAAGAAAACTCTCCCAAGCTTTACAAAAGCCATAGATATTTTGGTGGCAAATCTGGGTTCCAGGGGAAAAAAATCAATAAAAGATAACTCAAAAAAGACACCCTCTGGTAAACTTTTTGTATTAAAAGATTCTAACAACATTTTGACCAAAACGTTCTGTTGCCCAAAGAAAAAGTAGAAAAAAGTCAGCTGCAGCATCACACTTATTTATAAACATGACCGATTAAGAAGTAATGGAGCAGTATCTACACAGCTTTTATGAGTAAAGAATACTGACACCTTCTTTAGAATTTTATGCCCATCCACAGTTAACTCACTGCTGCCAGATTTATTGTTAACAAGTAATTTCACCTCCAACAAACAAAGTTACTTTGAGAAACACGAAGGTTTATTCCCTCAATTTTTTTTTTTTGCATCTTTGGAGATTATATTGAATAATTTCTTCGTGTTGTTTCCATTCTGGAATCTGAGGGATTTTATATTAAATGCATTAATATCAGCATGTAAAATAGTATTTCAGTGATGATAGTTAAGAAAAAATTTGTAAGAAAAAAACAAAAGGTAGCACTGATGGGTGGTAAGATTCCATATGATCTTTTTTTTTTTTGTATATTTCCCATTGTTATCAAAATATACTACTACCTGTACCCCTGGGAATAAAAATATATGTTTATAAAAATTAAAAAATTAAAAAAAATATTCTACTACATAAATGAATGATTTTTTTCTTTAACATCTCTACAAATAGTAGAACTTTTAATCTAATAAAAATGTTTTATGAACCAAAAAGGTAAAATCAATACAGACAATGTAGTATTTTTCCTGTAGTCAAAATGACTAGAAGGAAGTACACAAAATCTTAATAACGGTTGTCTTAATTTTTTCTATATTTTGCAGATTTTATGTAATAAGCCTCATGTTGCTTTATTTTATTTATTAATTTGTCAGAGAGAGAGAGAGAGCACCCGAGTGTACGCAAACGGGGAGGAGTGGGCAAAGGAAGAAATAGGCTCCCCAGTGAGCAGGGAACCTGATGCAGGGCTTGATTCCAGGATCCTGGGATAATGACCTGAGCCAAAGGCAGATGTTTAACCAACTGAGCCACCCAGCCATGCCCTCAAGTTGTTTTCTAATGGAAAAATATACTTTGTTCAAAAATAACAGATTAGTTTCATTAACAAATGACATTATGTGCAAATGTTTCTGCGTATGAATGATAGATGAGCTCTCTTTTTCCTAAGGCTTAATGTTATGTAAATCCAATCCTGTGTTGTTTAGTGTTACTGACCCACTTGGGGTTTATCTTTCCTTTCCAGAAGTTTTCATTGACTGGTCCATTTATCAATGGCTGAATAAAGAAGAGTTCAACATATATTCAGGTAGCAACTATTTGTGGAGTCCCTACCCTATGTTAGCCACTGAGAGTACAATGAGTAATTGAAGTACAGTTCTTATGAAATTATGTCTTATTTGAAAACTGTTAGAAAAGCTGTCAGGGGTGCAGTGGCAGGGAACACATAGTAGAATCATCTAGCCTGGTCAGGAGGAACAAGTAAGGTTTTCAGAAGAAGTACAGTATCAGAAATAGCCAGAAGAGAGGTAAGCATTTTCCTCTCTTGCCTCATATAGTTGAAATAGCTTATCCAAAGGTCTGGAGATGTGCTATGTTTGGGGGACCAGAAGTAGGTGAATATACTGGCAATAAAAGTTTAATGTTGAAAAAAAAAAAAGCTTGATGTTCGGGAGTGATGAGCAATAAAGGCTGAAATCTCTAGCTAGGTCATCAGTGGCTTTATAAAATTAGTTAATGAATTTGAATTTTGTCCCATGGGTAATAGAAAGTCACTGGAGTCACCAAGACAAATTCTCAGAAAATTTATGGCTTAAAACAACAGAAATTCACTATCTTCTAGTTTTTGATGCCACAAGTCACCAATGATGATGTTAGCAGGGTTGATTCTTCTGGAATCTCTGAGGGAGAATCTGTTCTGTGACTCTCTCCTAGCTCCTGGTGGCTGCTGGCAACCCTCCCTGTTCCTCAGCTAGAGGTTTTTTAACTCCAGTCCCTGCTCCTATGTTCACTGGCTTTCTTCTCTCTGTCTTTTCCTATTTGGGCTCTTGTAGGGGCATTCATCATTAAATTTAAGGACCTCCCTTATCCAGGATGATCTATCTCATCTCAAGATCCTATCCTAATTACATATGCAAAGACCTTTATTTCAAATTAGGGCACATTCTGAAATTTGGGTGGATGTATATTTGGCGGGGGGCGTACTTCATTACAGAAAGCTTTAGGAGACCAGTTGAGCAAATCAGACTTGTATTTCAGAAGGATTTCCCTGGCTGCTGTGTAGGGAAAGGATTTAAGGGGTAATTCTGGGCACATGGAGATCACTGGGAGTCTGGGTAAAGGATGCTAGTGGCTTCAGAGGTAAGAAAGTAGAGATGAGTATAGGAAATACTCAGAAGAAGGTTACAAAGAGGAAAGGAGAGAGGGCTACGGTTGAGGAACATGTGGTGGTGAAGAGAGGCTATGAAAGGTTGGGAGGTATTTGATGCGTTTTTAAGGCAGGTGAAAAACATGTTGTATTTACAAGGGGAAATAGCTGAAAATACATGTATGTGGTGCAAAAACAGAGAGAGATAATTATTTTGATCAGAGGGATGGAGATAGGGTCCAGAGCACAGACTGTGAACAAAGCAGTGCATGTATGTCATATTTGAATGCTGCTAGGTATTTTTAAAAAGATTTTATTTAGTTGAGAGGGAAAGAGAAAGAGAGGGAGAATGAGAATGAGCAGGGGCAGAGGGACAGGAGACTCCCTGTTGAGCCTGGAGTCCAGCTCAGGGCTCAATCCCAGGACCGTGAGGTCATGACCAGAGCTGAGGTCAGATGCTTAAATGACGGAAACACTCAGGCCCCCTGATACATCTTTTTTTTTTTTTTTTAATTAAAGTTTAGTTAATGTAAATGTTATGTTAGTTTCAGGTATACAACATAGTGATTTGACAAGTTTATACATTATGTCGTGCTCACCACAAGTAGCTCCCATCTGTCACCATACAATGCTATTATAACACCACTGACTATATTCCTTAGGTTATACCTTTCATCCCCGTGACTTACATATTCCATAACTAGAAGCCTGTACCTCCTACTCCTTTTCACCCATTTTGCCCACCCCTCCCATCTGGCAACCATCAGTTTGTTCTTTGTATTTATGGATCTCTTTTTCTTTTTATTAACATATAATGTATTATTTGTTTCAGGGGTACAGGTCTGTGAATCATCAGTCTTACACAATTCACAGCACTCCCCATAGCACACACCCTCCCCCGTGTCCATCCCCCAGTCACCCCATCCCTTCCACCCCTCCCCCTCCAGCAACCCTCAGTTTGTTTCCTGAGATTAAGACTCTTTTATGGATGGTCTCCCTCTCTGGTTTCACTTTGTTTCATTTTTCCCTCCCTTCCCCTATCATCCTCTGTCTTGTTTCTCAAATTCCTCATGTGGGTCTATTTCTACTTTGTTGTTTGTTTTGTTTTTTTAGATTCCACATATATGTGAAATCATATGGTATTTGTCTTTCTTAGTCTGACTTACTTCACTTAGTGTAATATCCTTTAGGCCCATCCATGTTGTTGCAAATGCCAAGATCTCATTCTTTAGTAATATTCCATTGGATATATACCCCATATCCCCTTTATTCATTTATCAATTGATAGGCACTTGGGTAGCTTCCATATCTTGGTTATTATAAATAATGCTGCAATAAACATAGAGGTGCATCTGTTTTTTTAAAATGACTGCTCCTAGATATTTTAACAGCTCTGCAAAGATAATGATGGTGATAGTGAGGTCTGGGAGCTCACTATAGGTCAGGTGCCACACCAATTATTTTCCATGCATTACTACATTTAATCTTTGATATAGCTGTATTTATCATTTCCTTTCATTGCTTCGGAAACTGAAGCACAGAAAGGTTAAATAATTTGCTCAAGGCCATGCAGATCATAAGTGGTAGGGTGTGGTTTCCTCTCAGTTAGTATAACTGCCAAACCCATGCCAGTAAGCACTACTACCTATGCTCCTCTGAAGACAGAGGGAATAATCAATATGTACATACTTTTTTCATGGTATATGTTGTCTGTGATAGCAGACACTACTATCATTTTGCAGAGTACCAAGCTACTATCTTGTCTGCTATTTTTTGTTTGTTTGTTTGTTTGTTCTTTTATTGGCTTGCCACTGGATTGGTTCTGTGAGGCAGTACCATTTATTTTCTTTATCTTTCCATGGCATTAGAACCCGTTTGAACCATCCTTTGTCCCTGTATCTGGATGGTAGGATGAGGTAAATATTATCCCTTCATATTATCAGTCTATTAAACCTGCCCAAGAATTAAAGCTGCATGTAGGAGATTAATTTTCATAAGCTTTCCATATACCCAACTCCCTTGAATAACTCTTATTGACACCTGCTCTATAATTCCTTAATCAGGTTGCTTTCTGGATTTCTTTACTGAGTGTTGTCTCAGCTCAAATGTCATTCCCTTACAGAAGTCTTCCTTCAATCTTGAATTAGTTCTTGTCTTCCTGGTATATGCACCTCATAGATGAACTCAATGGCTGGGACTCTTTAAGGTACACTGTGAAGCAGTGAACCAAAGTCAAATAAAGCTCAGAAGCTCAGGAGATTTTGATGATGAGGAAGAAGATGGGATTTCATTTTTTTAGAGTTCCAAAATATTAACCAGTCAAAATATACTTCTGCTTTCTTACATGGATTAGAATTTTCTTGTCACCATTGGCAACACATTGCATAGTTGGATTTGCAAAACTATATCCAGGAAATGAATTTTTCTCCAAATGCAAATATTAATAAATGAAGATGTCTGAAAGTTTGTCTCGAGTGATTATTTAAGTTTTAGGCAGCTGTGTTTTTAAGGGACTTGCTTTTTTTTAAATTTTTTTTTAATTTTTTAAATTTCTTTTCAGTGTACCAGAATTCATTGTTTATGCACCACACCCAGTGCTCCATGCAATACGTACCCTCCATAGTACCAACCACCAGGCTCACCCAACTTCCCACCCCACGTCCCTTCAAAACCCTCAGATTGTCTCTCAGAGTTCACAGTCTCTCATGGTTCATCTCCTCCTCCAATTTCCCTCAACTCTTGTATTTTTTTTTTTTTTCTAAGCGAGAGAGACAGAGAACAGAACGGGGGAGAGATGGAGGAAGACAGAGAAGCAGAGTCCCTGTTGAGCTCGCTGAGCTGGAAGACCAACTTGGGGCTGGATTCTAGGACCCAGAGATCATGACCTGAGCCAAAGTCAGATGCCACCCAGGAGCTGCTAAGGGACTTGCTTTAATAACACTGATCAGCCATTTCTAGCCCAAACCACTTGACAGATATCTTTCTTATAGTTTGTGTTTGAAGCTGAATATTAGGCTGGGGATAGGAAAAAGCACAAGTGCCTAAGTATAGAGGTGTATCATCTGAAGAACCAGCCTCGCTGCTTGTATCAGGCAACAGTATTTTTTTTTGTCCTTTCTCCTGTATGCAGTCCTGGGAATGCTGGCAAGTGTTAAAACTCATAGAGTATTTGCCATTCTAATTAATAAACATAAATTTGATCACTTGTTAGAACTAAAAGTTGGTTTATTTTCTTTGTGATGATCTCTTTTCTTTTGTGTTCTCTTGCCAGTTCCTCCTGAAGCTATTGGCTTCTTATCGGCAGTTGGGGTCTTTATTGTTCTTTTGGTCGTCCTCTTCCTCTTCATCAACAAGAAGATATATTTAGAAAAAATAGGCCTTCCATGCCTGGAGCAGCGAGGGAAAAGGAAGCACTCTAAAGACAAGACCGGGATCCGTGAGGGGCTGGGTAAGCATGACACTTTACATTCTCCTGAGCTTGGCAGTGTGTTGTGGTTTGGGTCAGGGGAGGAGTGTCCCTGTTTCCAGGATAGACCCCATCAAGAAATCACACATGAGCTGTGGTAGACATGATGAATGGACATTACCGAAGAATACATTAGCCTTATGAAAGTAATGCCCTGCTTTGAGTTTGAAGAGCAGATGGGAAGAGGCTGACCACCACTTCCTGTCATCTGAGCTTTTTAAATGTCTGGGTTGAGTTTCTCTCTGACTAATGCTTGACCGAAAAAAAAAAAAAAAAAAAAAGGTTTTTCACTGACAAGAGCCTTGATATGTTTTAGTCTCATTATGTTGGAGTATTGTTAACATTTCGCTTCAGTTGGCTGTGTTTGAGATTTTCCCATCATTTACTAACCACCTTTAATTTGTTGGAGGAAAATAACATACTTAAAGAAATAATTGACTTCCTGTTCTTAAAGGACATACTTTTATTTTCAATTGCTGAAATGTAGAACTTTGTGGTATAGGAGGTTACCATGGAGTGAAGGTCATCATCACACAGAAGTTGGGCATTTAAAAATAGTGCTCTTATCTTACAGGTAACAACTCTGCTCTCTCTCTCTCTCTCTCTTTTTTTTTAAGAGTTTAATTCTCACTTTCTCTTCTATGCCCCATATGGGACACGATGTCACTGATGGAGGAACAATCCTATTTATTTATTTATTTATTTATTTTTAAAGGCTTTATTTATTTATTTGAAGGACAGAGATCACAAGTAGGCAGAGAGGCAGGCAGAGAGAGGAGGAAGCAGGCTCCCCGCTGAGCAGAGACACCCCCCACCCCGCCCTCATGCAGGGCTTGATCCCAGGACCCTGGGATCATGACCTGAGCCCTAGGCAGAGGATTTAACCCACTGAGCCACCTAGGTGCCCAATCTTATTTATTTTTTTAAAGACTTTATCATCTGTCTATCTAGCTATCTTTTTATTTAGAGATTATAAATAGAGGGAGGGGCACAGGGAAAGTGAAAAAGAAAAGCAACCTCTGCACTGAAGGAGGAGGTTCAAGCAAGCTCTGCACTGAACACAAAGACTGATGTGGGGCTCAGTCTCCCAATCTTGAGATCATGACTTGAACCAAAACCAAGAGTGGAATGCCCAACCAAGTCACCCTGGTGCCCTGGAACAATCTTATTTTTTTGAGCAGGGCCAAGTCCTTGAGGAATACAGCTTTACTCATCCTGCCTCCTGGGTATGTTTGGGGTGAGCCTGAACTCAGGAATATATTTGGCTTATTGATATGGCAGCTTTTGAAGTCATGGTTCCACTTTATTGCTGTAAGAAAAGGCATATTTAGAGATAAATGTGTAGTAATTATTTTTTGCTTCATAATAAATATCCCCAAATACATGCACCTAAAACAACAAATATTTATTATTTTATAGTTTCTGAAATTCACAAATTTGAGAATGGCTTACGGGACAGTTATAGACCAGGATCTCTCATGAGGTTGCAATTAGAATGTCAGCTGCAGTCATTTTAAGGCTCGACCAAGGCTGATAGACTCACTTCCAGGATGGCAGGAGCCCTCAGTTCCTATCCAGCACAGAACCCTCCTTGGGGCTGATGGACTATAATTGTGACATGGCGGCTGGCTTTCCTGAGTAAGAGATCCAAGAGAGGAGAGCAAGAAGAAGCCAGAGTTTCTTTTATAAGGGAGTCTGGGAAGGCCTACATTGTCACTTCCACCATATGCTAGTCATTTACTGCTTTGTACTTAGAGCCTACACTCAAGGGAAGGAAATTATGTTCCATTTTTGAAGGGAGGAATATCAAAGAATATGTGTACCTGTTTTTAAATAAACACAGGAGATAATATAGGTGGTGTAAATTGCAGGTCTGGATATCTCTTTGGTATTACTGCTGTTGTAGCCTTATCTTGTGAATACTGTTTTGGGCATCTGACTTCTCTTCTGAAAACAGAATGGAATATTTTAAATAAAATTTGTCACGTGAAGTCTGGGACTTACAAATGGTTTAGCCCCTACTGTCCCGCTGGGACATACGTGTGTAGGATGGATAGGCTTCTGCTTGGTCATGGGTTGGTATGTAGGTAAGATTCATAGCAATTCTACTCCACCTCCCCGCTTTAGTAGCTGGTTGTGTGATCTTGGCAAATTATGGAACTATTCTGAACTTCAATTTCCTCATCTGTATTTTGAGATAATCAGTACATCCTCTAAAGTGTTGATCTAGATTAATGAATTACCTTTGTAAAGTTACCAGCATGGTGCTTAGAGTGAAAGTCCTAATAGAACTGTAGCTGTGCAGCATTAACAAAGTTCCAGCCACAGTAATGGCTTCTAGGAATGCCATCACCCATGAACACATTGTATTCATTACTTAAATTAGGAGATTAAAGTTGGTGATGTTTTCTCCTTTGCAAACTATAATGGGTACAGAGAGCTAAGGTTAGAGCTATTTAAGTTTTTTTTTGTCTTGTTTGACATATTATCTGAGTATTTTAGAGACAATTATGAATTATACTTGCAAATAAGTTGAGGTTTTGAAGATAATGTTGAAACAATAACAATAAAACATGAACCAGAAGCTGTCAGCTGAAGAAACACTGAAAAATCCGTGTCTCAAACTCAGAGGGTCATAGGAAGAGAGCTTTAAAAATAGTCTAATCAAGAGACTCTCCAAATTATAATGTCTAAGAACCATACACCTTCAATATGACATTTCTCCCTTTAAAAGTTTAATTATCAGTAAGAAGTCTAATTATCACAGATCAAAAGTCTTTTTGAAAAATGTGCTTTTACCCCAGATTTTCTCTAAGTCTTGATATTTGCCTTAATTACCATCCTCAGAGTACTGATATCTCAGTGAGATTGGGATGTTCTCAACAGAATTTGGCAAATGTAAAGAAGTAGGGAAGGCAGCCTGATATGGTGGAAAGAGTCAGGGTGAAGACAGCCACAGCTTAGTTTTGCCACTAATTAGCTGCGATATTTTGGGAAGCTCACTTCACCTCTATGGGCCTTAAGTCCTCATTTTCAGTGTTGAGTCTGGACTCGGTTTCTCCCAATTTCTCCCGTGTAGTCCTCTTGGATTCTTAGGGTTACCATAGCAATTTCCTCTTTAGACCTCAGTCTGTGAATGGAAGAGAGCTAACGAAAATGATTGAAAGTCAACTAGAACATCCCACTCTTAGATTGAAGAATATGAAATGCCATTTTTATAGGTCAAAAAATGGCTGACTATCTGCAAGCCAATCATTATAATCTAATATTTGTGAGGTTCTGAAGAATAAAATAATTCATCTGTGTGGTAATATCACAGAGGTAGGAGGGACAATCTATTTTCTGAAGCCATCATGCAAAATAACTTACCTGACAAAAATACTTTGCTTTCTTTTAGGCTATAAAGTTTTCAAAGTTCAAAGAACTTACACATGTTGCTCTATTTGGATTTGGTAAGGGGAGAAAGAAACTGCAGATCTTTCTTCCTAATAACACAGACAGTAATAATAATTAAGCAGTGACAACTGACAGCTATCACTTATTTAGCATTTAATATTGCCACGCACCTGCTAAGTATGTTACATGCATTACTTGATTTCTTTATGCAAGGTATGAGTGTTGTTTGGAGAAAGGCGGGTACTACTTGTAACAAAGGAGGCATTGTTCAGCTTTGAGAGAAAAACCTGATTAAAAATAAAACTGCCATTGTGAAATAATAGTTTTTAAAGAAGCCTAGCTTTGCAAGAAAGAAAGAGAGGAAGTTTTTCTGTTTTTTTTTTTTTTTTTTTAAATTTCTCCCTCAAAACCTTTCTTTATATATCAAAGACAACATTTAGAGATTGGAGCAAATCTTCATTTTAAGAGGTACAATGTAGAAGGGGTAGAGGATATGCTATGTGGGGAGTTATTCCCAGACAAGGAGGAGAAGAAGAAAGCCCTTCCATTGCTAGAAGGGGCAGCCCATGGCTTGGAAAGATGTCAGGCAAAGAGATACAGAGCATTTGAGACCTTGTCTGGACCCTGAGAAGGGTGGTGGATGTGGATGAGGTTGGAGTAGTTATGGTGAGATCAGATGCCAACGTGGTCTGAGGAGGAGGCAGAAAGTAGAGTGCCCTGTGCTTCCAATTTAAAACTGTGGAAGGAGATGGTCTCATTTGTGTCCCATGTGGGCCAAGGGCAGCTGTCCCATGTGTCCCATGGAACACACTGGTAGGAATGGAAGGAGAAAGAAATTGAAAAGGCTTACCTGTAGTTCTTCAGATGAGCAGTTGATGTCACAGGGGATTTAGAAGTTTGTACAAGGCCCTGTGGGTGGGGAGAAGACAGCAAAGGAATGAGAGTCCATGAGCCTGCCAGGGAGTTATTGCAACTTGGGGTGAGGCAGGATTGTAGCAGAGGTTAGTAATGAACTACCTGGAGCCTCCTGGAATTAGGGTCTGCTTCTTTGGTATGTATCCATGCCTAGAAGAGACACCGTGCTTGGTTTAATGCTCTGCTGTTGCTGTTGCTGTCTTAAAATTCTTAATGATTTTTGAGCCAAGGTCCCTATGTTTTCACTTTGCATTGGGTCTTGAAAATTGTGTAGCTCATGTAGCCTGAAATTATCACCAGGAAGTACTGCAGATATGAGCACTTCACAGGGAGAGCTGTAGGGGTAGAGGCCAATTCCTCAGAAGGTCAGGGGACCCACAGTGGGAAATGGCACATGGTGGTGAACAAGCTTACACCTGTGCTCACTGATATATCAGAAACAGAATGTAGAAGTAGAAATTCCAAAGACTGGTCTTTATCCAAAATGAAATTGACAGAATTATCTGGAGTGGGCAACCTGAGGTTTAGTTTCTCAGCACTAAGCATGGGAAGGGGAGCCACAGAGAAAGACAGGAGTGCCATGAGACAACATGAAGACAAGCTCTTGCACATTTAGGGAAAGATGGTACTCAGCTAGTGCTCAGCAGTAATGCTGTGTCAGCTGGGGCTCAGAAGCAAGGTGGTTAAAATGCAGTGATTTCTTCCCCCAAGTTGAAAAGAAGGCCCAATTAACTGGTGCCTCCCCAAGATCACCCTCATCTCTTTACTTGCAGCTAAATAGGTTGGCTTCTGGTCCAGTAGGGGTCTCTACTCTATGACATTTCCTTCTGCTTGGGCTATGATGGCTGCCATTGTTAAATATTTTTTATTTCATTTCTGTATTTAGGTCAGAATTTGTTCAAACACAACTTTGCCAATAACATTTCAATAAATAGACCCTAAGCTATTAAGTGGCAGAGCTGGGAGTTGTATCCAAGAGCACCCAAAGCCAGAGGTCCAGATCTTAATCACACTTTTTTTTTTCCCCTGCCCACCTAATTTTTCCAACTCAGCCTATTACTTAATGCTTTTGAACTTCTGGGATGAGAAAAAATAAGGAAAAGGAGGTTTGGGTTTTTGTGACTGCCATATAAAATGTCACAAACTTGGTGTCTTATAATAACATAAGTTTATTTTTGACACAATTCTGGAGATCAGAAGTCTAAAATCAGTGTGAGCAGGGCCACGCTCTCCTAGCTCCAAGCTCTGCCTGTATCCCCACAATGCCTTCTCCTGTGTGTGCCTATGCTCTCTGTGTCATCTATCACTGGGTTTTGGTTGTATCCTGATAATCCAGGAAGATCTCATCTCAAGATCCTGAACTACATCTGCAAAGACCCTTCCAGAATTCATGGGTTTCAGTGATTAGGATGTCAGCTTATCCTTTTTGGGGGGGCACCATTCAGCCGGTACAGGAGGGGGAGGAGGTGAAGGTATAACCCAGAAGTCCTTTTTAATCATTCCAAATTAGGAGAGTTGAGGAAGAATTAGATATAAGATTCTCTTTTCCCCATTTTCCTCAGTGGTATTCCACGTGCCCCTTCCAGGGGTTAAAACGATTCTTACAAAGAGATGCAAAAAACCTTGTCAGATATTTATGGTATGGATTATGGTTATCAGTGAGCATGCTTTCCAACTGTAATCCCCATTGAACTATACTGGGTCTCAATCCTGGGAATGTTAAAAAACAAAAACAGTGCCCCAATCCCATGGCAAAGTAACTAAATCAGAACGGAGAGCGACAGTGGCTGTGGTAGTGGCAGCACAAATCATTTGCTTTACAAAGAGTATCAGGTGACTGAAATTTGTGGCCAGGGTGGAGTACCATTGATGGACGTGGGGGTAGGGTCACTGCTAATTTCCCCTTTCAGGTCAGGAAGGATAGTGTGTGAGCAGAGTGTCAACACTGGCCAAACCTGCCCTTGCGCTTCTGCCCATCACGTAGCCATCTGGTGGTTCCCCATGCGTTTCTTTCCCTACTAGTTCAATTCAGTTCTGCCTTGGTCATTAAGCAAGCCTTTCTCTTTAAGACATTTCCCTTTCCAGAGCGCCACATGTTCCGTGACACAACCAGCAGTTTAATTCTATACAGGGATTTAAAAAATTAGGTGTTTAGAAAAATAATTACTTTTTAAAAATTACTCAGAGTTGCCAAATTACAACCAATTCCAATTCATATTCAAGATTTGGAGAGTTTAACAAGATTTTATTGAAATTCACCCAAACAGAAGAGTTTGGCTGTTCCATTGATAAAAGTTCCAGTGTCTTCTGAATGATTTTGATAACTTATATTTTCCTTTTATGCCCAAATAAGAAAAAGCATTGACAAACTTTACAAAATGGTATGAATCATGATCTAAAACAGATAGAAAAATAAAAATATAAAGGGTACTCACCAGCAGGTAAGAATGGTCTCTCTTTTTTATTTATTTTTTGCTCCTTGGAGTGAGATATTTAATCATGTGCTTGTCTTACAGTTGTAAGTGACCAGCATCAACTTCTTTTTACTTTATTTCGTATGATTGATGCATTAATTATAGGCAGAAAAGGGTGGGTTATTTTATTTTATTTTTTTTTAAAGATTTTATTTATTTATCAGAGAGAGAGAGAGGGAGAGAGAGCGAGCACAGGCAGACAGAATGGCAGGCGGAGGCAGAGGGCGAAGCAGGCTCCCCGCTGAGCAAGGAGCCCCATGTGGGACTCGATTCCAGGACGCTGGGATCATGACCTGAGCCGAAGGCAGCTGCTTAACCCACTGAGCCACCCAGGCATCCCGGGTGGGTTATTTTTTTAAGGATACTATAAACACAGTGCAGTCCATACTGTACTGGGAGGTTTTGGATGTCATCCTTAACACTGTATTTTATTTTACCTATACCCAGAATCTAGGTTTCTTCATCTGTATATCTGTGCATTGGTTTTGGGCTTAGATAAATCAAAGGAATTGTAAATGAATCAAATATTTTGGTATTGAAAAAAAAGTTCAATATTTTTTTTCCTTCCTTCTTCCCTCTTCCCTTCCCCTCTTCTTTCCTTGCAGCCTCTTTTCTTTCTTTCCTTCCTTCCCTACATGCCCAGCATGGAGCCCAGTGTGGGGCTTGAAATCACAACTCTGAAATCAAGACCTGAGCTGAGATCAAGAGTTGGAGGATTAACTGACTGAGCCACCCAGGCGACCCACCCCCATTTCTTTCTAATGGGATAACTGAAAACTATACATGTCACTGAAATGCTTTTTATATAATTTACAGACTTCTGGATTGCACAATAATTTATTTTGAGTTATGGAGTGGATAATCTTTGAAAGTACCCGCTCTATTTTCCCCACCATTTTTCTTTGAAATAGTAGGATAAATGGAATAGCCCCTCTGTACTGCTTATGTATCCTTCTCCAATGAGGAATATGTTTTGAACACAAGGTAGTACTTAGAGTGGAAGATTCACTTTTCTTTTCTTCTTTTTTTAAAAGACTATTTATTTATTTATTTATTTGACACTAACACACACACACACACACACACAGATCACAAGTAGGCAGAGAGGCAGGCAGAGGGAGAGGGAGAAGCAGGTTCCCCTCTGAGAAGAGAGCCTGGTGTGGGATTCAGTCCCGCAACCCTGAGCTCATGACCTGAGCTGAAGGTAGATGCTTAACAAACTGAACCACCCAGGTGCCCTGCAAGATTCACTTTTCAACAATCTAAATTAAAAAGTAATTTCCTCCATATACACTATGGAGTATCATGCCTCGATCAGAAAGGACGAATACCCAACTTTTGTAGCAACATGAACGGGACTGGAAGAGATTATGCTGAGTGAAATAAGTCAAGCAGAGAGAGTCAATTATCATATGGTTTCACTTATTTGTTGAGCATAACAAATATCATGGAGGACAAGGGGTGTTAGAGAGGAGAAGGGAGTTGGGGTCAATTGGAAGGGGAGGTGAATCACGAGAGACTATGGACTCTGAAAAACAATCTGAGGGGTTTGAAGTGGTGGGGGGGTGGGAGGTTGGGGTACCAGGTGGTGGGTATTATAGAGGGCATGGATTGCATGGAGCACTGGGTGTGGTGAAAAAATAATGAATACTGTTTTTCTGAAAATAAATAAACTGAAAAAATTAAAAAAAGTAATTTCTCTTCTGATTTTTAAGGCCTTAATTTGCATAGAATATGGATTTCTCTAACTATGTGTTAAATTATGTTGAATTCTATGAAATTACTCCTTTTGTAGATTTGAAGTTTCATAAGATTCAACATAATACATGAGAAAAAAATTGAGAATTGAGGTGCTGTAAAAGTTTAAACACTAAGACAAGCCATGGTATGTCTTATTGTGTTGTCTAGGTACTCATTTTATTGACTTGGTTAAGATACAAATAATTGAGAATACCTCTCAGTGGACCTATCAAAGTATGACCAATTGTACCTTGTTTGGTGGGTGAGATTCTGAAGAACCCAGTGGAAAGGTTACTGGTTTGAGAATATTTGTTCATCCATTCAGTATTTTTTGTTAGGTATCTATGTTATACTACAGTGTGCTAAGTGCTAGAAGTAAAATGGTGAAAAGGAAAGATGTAGTCCAATAAGGGCTATATTGGACTGTATCTTTCTTTTCAAGGAGTAACCCTTGGAAATTAGTTAATTAAATTTTTGGACAAAGACAAAAGCAAAACTGGAAGTAAAAAGACAAAATATAAATTGTTACAAATACTGTTGGGGATTAAAATAATAATTGACCGGGTGTTGAGATTTACTCTACATAGGGTTGAACTCATCTTGCTCATTGTTGGGTAGAGAGAGAAACATGTGCATGCATGTGCACACATGCGTACACGCATGCACTCATCCTATATTATATTGGTTCTTTTTCTGTGGAGAACCCTTGTTAATATCGCTCCTAATAGCCACCATGGACGTTTTAGTTATCTGACCTATATCTAAATTTATCTCTATTGCTATCTATCTAAATCTATACCATGTCTATATCTAAATATTTTATATAAATATAGACATATTTAATAATAGAGATATAGAGCTCTCTCCATCTCTATGTTTATGGAGAGATTGATAGAGAGGGAGAGATTATTTTAAGGAATTAGTTGATACAATTATAGAGGCTGGCAAGTTCGAAAATCTACAGGATGGGCTGATAGACTAGAAACCCAGGGAGAAGCTGATGTTGCAGTTGAAATCTAAAGGTTATCTGTGGGCCAAATTCCTTCTTGCTCTTCTGGAGGTCAGTCTTTGTTCTGTTAAAGTCTTCCACTGACTGGATGAAGCTCACCCACATTATTGAGGTCATTCTGCTTTACACAAAGTCTGCCAATTTAAATGTTCATCTCATCCACAAAAGTCACTACCACAGAAGTATCCAGAGAAGTGTTGATGAAATATCTGGGCACTGTGGTTCAGTCAAGTTGACCCATGAAATTAACCATCACAGGTTCTTCCTTAATATCTCTGTGTTCTTGTTTCCTTCAGTGTATAATGGTAAGGATGTTGGAAAGAGATCTTCACTTTTTAAAAACATTTTATTATGGAAATTCTTAGACAGGAAAGTAGAGAAAGAATCATATAATGAACCACACATACCCGTCACTCAATTTCAACAATTATTAACTAAGACAATTCATTTCTAAATTAAACCCTATTGTCTCCATTTCCTTGTTATTCTTGGGAAAAAGAGGGAATAGATCTGGCCTTTTAAAATCTCTCATCCTTTATTGTTTGTTTTCTTGCAACTTAGATGATGTGTTATTATCCCCTGCTCAAGAATTTGACCCAACAAATGAACATGTTACACACTAGCTTATTGCTAGGGGTGGGAGACTTTAAATTAAGTGTTCAGAGGACCTTTGACAAATCTGGGCACATTTACAGTTGGAATATGAGGAGTTCTGCTTTCTGAGCTATTTATATAAGGGTATATAATGAGTTACCTTAGAAACAGATTCTTGTGGCATTTGAGCTTCCTCTGTGATGCTAGGATATTAATAAAAACAAATCTGAAGCTCTCTGTAAGTATGCTGTGGAAATGTTTAACACCTAAGTTTGATAACTCCCTAAACACACATCACTATTTCAGAAACAGTAGAAATTTTCTACTGTTTTCACTTTTGCAATGACTCTATAACATATGGAGGTGTGTGTGTATGTCTCTATATCTAACATATATAGTCTTGAGTTTTAATTTTGGCAGAAACTCTGGAGCCGTTTTGCATCTGAAATAGCCATAGCATGGAATTTTATGACGGAGTTCTAGGTAGACGTCTGTCAACCTTGGCAGTCCACATAGAGGCACCCATTAAATTCTTATTGCTTGGTGGATTGAAGGTCTTTCTCCCCTTCTTGAGCACACATCCTCAAGATTATATGAGGAGGCCTTAAACATACATCCTTTTGAATGGAGATACTGAAACTAACTCACCAACTTTATGGGTAGCTTTGAGGGATTTTGATATAGTGGAGATGAACTTGTTGTTTTTATTTATAGATCAGGAAATTGCTCATAAGTTTGGAGCTTGTGCTTTTACAGGTGCAAAAGAATGGCATAATTAACAGCTTTTGTTCTCTTTGTGATATCTTCCAGAAAAAGACAGTGTCTGGAGGATACCATAGGTGACAAAAGTTCTGTTTATCAGAGGACATTAGGTTTTTGTGCTTCTCTTGTCAGCAAGACAACAATGTTTATTGTACTTTAAAGAGATACATGCCTTAAATTAAAAAAAAAAAAAAAGACTTCAGTTGATAAGTAGACAGCAAGGAGAAAGGATTATTGTTTGTGTAAAATAGCAGCACAGATCGTTTTCTGCACTAAAGTGGGTGTTATAAGTTTATATGCTTAAGTAGCTATTTGAGTAATCAGTTTTAAGCTAGTTATTGGAATAACAGATTTAAAATATCATTTTCTTAGCCTGACAGATGAAAGTAAAAGAAAGAGCATGTCTGTGGTCACACATTTCCTTAAAAATATCTGCTTTCCTCTAAAACCCACTTAAAGGAGCAAATGCTTTATTCACAAAAACTCTCATAATAATTGCAAGTTTGTGTTATTCTAAGCTTGCTGAGTGAGATATAACAACAAGGCAACAGGTATTATTTGAAGTGTGTGAATTTAGGAATGCCAAAAACATTTTGAGTCTTATTTTCTTAGTTTCTTAAAACAGTTCTTAAAACTTAGGAACAATTAATGCCAGTGTTATAGAATGAAATTGCTATCTCTTTAAAATCTTTTCTTTTTTTTTTTTTTTCTCCAGTGAGAATTGACTGTAAAAGTGGTAATTTACAGTTGTCATCCCACAAAAATGTGGGCACTTAATGTGAGAGGAGGTGATAGAGAAAACCTTACCTTTGGGCATTTGAATATTTCTTTTAAAATTATTTTGAAACAAAATACAAATCATGGCATTACAAGACACATTATAGAAAGTACAGTGGAATTCTCAATGTCTTACCTGGAATCTTTAGCAGAAAGTTCTCTCTCTCTCTTTTTTTAAAGTTGTTTTTTTATCTTCCCAAATCCTTTTTTCGCTCTTCTGCCCCTAAACAAGTAATGCTTACTATAGCTGTACTCAGTAGCTCATGATTCTCTGTTGGAAAGGTGTCAGAATTTAAGCATTTTTTATTTTTCTCATTTCTCTTATAATCAAAGACCTAAACTGGTATTAGTTTTATGACCATTTTAGAGCAAGAGTTCCATTTAGAATTTTCTCCAAAGAATCTAAAACTAGCCAAAATGTGTATTTTGTGTGGGACTGTATTTAGAAATGGGATACCAATGTGAAATGTCACTTTCCATATCAGCTGGAGGTTTTTCTTTTCATTAGTTGCTCTATTGTAGGCCTCACATTTATACTAGTATGCTTTGTGGAATGAAATGTTAGTATTTCATTACTAGAAAGTAGAATCTCATTCACTATGGGTAGTAAGCCCTCTTTGGACAGAACTGTGCGAACAGTAGACTTCAGGGGCATTTGCTAATCCTCAGCAAGCAAGCTTTCATATCTTTCAGTGAGAAATGGAAAGGAATTGAAAGCAAAAGAGAAGAAAAAAGTAAAAGACAGGCATTGTTGGCTTAAAATAGAAATATAACTAACATTTTGGTTTAGCGGAATAAATACAATCTGTGTGACTATATATAATGCTATAAAATAGGTCACACGTGTATGTGGAATTAGTTAAGAACATTTGGATCCACGATTATGCTGAGAAAACTGTGCTCCCTGTTCTTATGTGAAATTCCCCACCAGTGGGAAGGGAAATGTGAATAAAGGAGTGTTTTCAGATGTTCTTTGACCAGGGCCACTTTAGGCAGGACTGAGAGACATCATATACCACCTACCCAACCTCCTTGTGTTTGAAACCACAAAGATCCCATTAAGTCTGCTGCTTTTGATGGGCTCCCGGGGGGAACTGATTATTAATGTTTGCCAGACACAAAAGTATTGATATTGTCATGTTATTAGCATTACTATTCTAAGAGCCCAGTCATCAAGGACCCCAAGAGATCTTATTTTGATAACCACTAATGAAGGAGATAAAATGTGTAGGAATAGTCATTTTTGTAATGAACAATTTTACTGCCTGCTTTTTTTGAAGCTTATGCAAGCAAATGAAAAGGGAAAACATAAGGAAAAATACTGAACAATTGTAACTATTGATTTAGGTTGAGAGTTCCAACCTAAGAGTATTCATATGTTCATTCATAGACAGAAGGAGGCCAGTATAAATAAGAATATGAGGCCATATCCTAAGACCTAGCAGAAACATGTATAACAGATTAATACTTTGTGCTGCAATGGTTTTTGGCTGTATATGAAAATTTTATTAGATATAAGATTCATATTTTTTCCATCACAAACATAGTGGGATCCAATTTAAAATGGTGTAATTGTTGGTTCAGGGTATCTTCCAGAGACAGACTAATCTCACCAATCTGTGCTCTTCATAGCAGTGATAGTGGGGGGTGGTAATGAGGAGTCCTTTGAGACTCTACAAAAGGTATATTCAGATATTCAAAACCAGTGATTGCCTCTTCTATGGTAGTCACTCAACTAAATGCTGACAATAGGCAAAGACAAAACTAACCTGTTACCTGTTCTCATGGAGTTTCTAGTCTAGTGAGGAAGACAGATGTTTAAAGAAATAATTACATAAGTTATCAATGAGCTCTAATTATAAGCCCTAAAGACTCTACCAAAAATTACTAGAACTGATAATTGAATTCAGTAAGGTTGCAGGATACAAAATCAATATGTAGAAATATGTTGCATTCCTTTACCCTAATAATGAGTAGCAGAAAATGATATTAAGCAGAAAGTAAAATTAAGAAAACAATCCCATTTACAATTGCACCAAAAATAAAATATCTAGGAATAAACTTAACCAAAGAGGTGAAAGAATTGTACTCTGAAAACTTTAAACTAATGAAAAAAAATCAAGATGATGCAAAGAACTGGAAAGGCATTCCATGCTCATGGTTTGGAAGGAGAAATATTGCTAAAATGTCTATACTACCCAAAGCAATCTATAGATTTAATGCAATCCCTAACAAAATACTAACAGCAATTTTAATGGAACTAGAATAAACAATCCTAAAGTTTGTATGGAACTACAAAAGACTCAATTAGCCAAAGCAACCTTGAAAATGAAAAACAAAACTGGAGATATCACAATTCCAGATTTCAGGTTATAGTACAAAATGGTAGTAATTAAAACAATATGGTACTGTCATTAAATAGACACATAGGCCAATCAAATAGAATAGAAAACTCAGAAATAAGCCCACAATTACATGGTCAATTAATCTTTGACAAAAGAGGAATGACTATACAATAGGAAAAACTCTCTCCAATAAATGGTGTTGGGAAAACTGGAGAGTTACATGCAAAAAGAGGAAACTGGACCAATTTCTTTCACTGTACACAAAAATAAACTCGAAATGGGTTAAAGACCTAAATGTGAGACCTGAAACCATAAAAATCCTTGAAGAGAGGCATAGGTGGTACTCTCTCTGATATTGACTCTAGAACATTTTTCTAGATATGTGTCCTGCAGCAAGGAAAGTAAAAGCAAAAATAAAGTATTGGGACCACATCAAAATTAAAAATTTCTGCATAGCAAAGGAAAAAATTAGCAAAACTGAAAGGCAACATATGGAATGGGAAATATATTTGCAAATGACATATCTGATAAATGGTTAGTATTCAAAATATATAAAGAACTGATACAATTTGATATTCAAAAAACAAGTAATCCAATAAAGAAACAGGCAGAAGACGTGAGCAGACATTTCTCCAAAGAAGACATACAGATGGCCAACAAACATGTGAAAAGATGCTCAATGTTACTCAATATCAGGGAAATGCAAATCAAAACTACACTGAGATATCACCTCACATCTGTCAGAATGGCTAAAATAGAAACAAACAAGAAACAAAAACTGTTGGCGAGAATGTGGAGAAAAATCAACCATCTTGCACTGTTGGTGGGAAAGCAAACTGGTCAGCCACTGTGGAAAATGGTATGGAGTCTCCTCAAAAAATTAAAAATAGAATTATCCTATGATCCAGGAATTGCACTACTGGATATTTACCCCCAAAATATGAAAAGGCTAACTCAAAGGGAGACATGCAATCTTTGTGTTTATTGCAGCATTATTTACAATAGCCAAACTAAGGAAGCAGCTTGTGTCCATCAACTGATAAAGAGATAAAGAAGATGTTATATATATATATGCAATAGAAAATTTTTCAGCCATAGAAATAACGAAATCTTGCCATTTGCAACAACATAGGTAGAGCTAGAGAGTAAGAGAAATAAGTCAGTCAGAGAAGGACAAATACCATATGATCTCATTTATATCAGTGGAGTTTAAGAAACAAAACAAGCAAAGGGGGAAATAAAGAGAAAGAGAGACAGACAAAGAAACAGACTCTTAACTATAAAGAACTAACTGAGGGTTACCAGAGGGGAGGTAGGTGAGGGAATTTTTAAAAAGCTATAATTACAATATAGTACGTGTTAATAAGAAGGAATAAAAGGTGTTAAGAGAGGGGCACCTGGGTGGCTCAGTGGTTAAGCCTTTGCCTTTGGCTCAGGTCATGATCTCAGGGTCCTGGGATCGAGCCCTGCATCAGGCTCTCTGCTCGGCAGGGAGCCTGCTTCCCTTCCTCTCTCTGCCTGCCTCTCTGCCTACTTGTGATCTCTGTCTGTCAAATAAATAAATAAAAATCTTTAAAAAAAAAAAAGAAAAAAAGGTGTTAAGAGAGATTATTTCAGGGGCAACTGGGTGGCTCAGTTGGTTAAGCAGTCTATGCTTGGTTTCAACTCAGGTTATGATCAGGGTCAAGGAAGGGATCCAGCCCAGTGTCAGTTTCCATGCTCAGTGCAGAGTTTGCTTATCCCTCCCCCTCCCTTTCTGTGCCTCTCCCCCCATGCACACACCTCTATCTCTCTATCAAATAAATATATAAAATGTGTTTTTTAGAAGAGACTATTTTGGGAAGACATAATTGAGTCTGGACTATGTCAAGCTGAGCCCTAAAATGAGACAGATGTGCTTTGGGGGACAGGAAGCAAGCCTGGGGGGAGGAGCACAGCCTCAGCAAGTAGACCCACTGGGAGGAGCCTGTTGAAGTAAGATGCTGAAGAAGGGACAAGAATTGAAGAACAGAGAGCAAATAGAGAGATGGTTAAGGATAAGAAGGGGTCAAAACATGCATGGCTTCCTAAGTCCTGTGGAGGATTTTGTACTTTATCTTAGAAGCAATAAGAAGTAATTTTAAGTCATTTCAAACATGGAATGACATAATCAAATATGGGTCTTAAAAAAAACATAAAGGCTGTTCTGCCTTAGATATAATAGAGAGTCTAAAATACCGAATGGGCTTATGAAATTTAGAGAATATACAAAAGGTGCTATTGTTACAATGGAAAAAACACTGAGCAACTTAAACCTCTGGTTGAGCCAACCTTAGTCTTTTGAGGTCATCATGCGCAAACACAAAGGTGTCTGTTGGATAGTTTGAAAAATATATTTTGGAATAAGTCTTCCTTAACTTCAGCAGTACTTCAGAATATTTTTAAAAACCTTATTACAATTACTTAGAAAAAGAATTCCAATGGTTTTCATATTTTTAAAAAGTTTCATGAGTGAAATAGGCAGCTGAGGTAGAGTGGAAACAAAATGAAAATAGAGTCAGACAAACCTGGATTTGAACCTTATGTTGGACACTAATGAGGGAAGTACCTTCACATTTTTTATTTCTAATATCTTCACTGATTTACTGACATTTTAAAATTTTTATTTAATTTTTTCAGTGTTCTAAGATTCATTGTTTATGCAACCACACCAAGTGCTCCATGCAGTATGTAGCCTTCTTAATACCCACCGCCAGGCTCACCTATCTCTTCACCCCCTTCCCCTCCAAATCCCTCAGTTTGTTTCTCAGAGTCCGAAGTCTCTCATGCTTTATCTCCCTCTCCGATTTCCCCCAATTCACTTTTCCTTTCTTTCTTCTAATGTCCTTCATGTTATTCCCTATGCATCACAAGTAAGTGAAACCATGTGATAATTGACTCTCTCTGCTTGACTTATTTCACTCAGCATAGTCTCCTCCAGCCCTGTCCATGTTGATACAAAAGTTGGATATTCATCCTTTCTGAAGGAGGCAACTATTCCATTGTATATATGGACCATAGCTTCTTTATCCATTCTTCTGTTGAAGGGCATCTTGCCTCTTTCCACAGTTTGGTGATTGTGGCCATTGCTGCTATGAAGATTGGGGTACGGATGGCCCTTTTTTTTCACATCTGTATCTTTGGGGTAAAAACCCAGTAGTGCAATTACAGGGTCATAGGATAGCTCTCTTTTTAACTTCTTAAGGAATCTCCAGACTGTTTTCCAAAGTGGCTGTACCAACTTGCATTCCCACCAACAGTGTAAGAGGGTTCCCCTTTCTCCGTATCCTCTCCAACAATTGTTGTTTACTGTCTTGTTAGTTTTGGCCATTCTAACTGGTGGAAGGTAGTATCTCAATGTGATTTTGATTTGAATCTCCCTGATGGCTAATTATGATGAACATTTTTTCATGTATCTGTTAGCCATTTGATGTCTTCTTTGGAGAAGTGTCTGCTCATGTCTTCTGCCCATTTTGTGACATGATCATCTGTTTTTTGAGTCTTGAGTTTGAGGAGTTCTTTATAGATCTTGGATATCAGCCCTTTTCTGTAGTGTCATTTGTGAATATCTTCTCTGTGCAGAAGATTTTAATCTTGATGAAGTCCCAAAAGTTCATTTTCGCTTTTGTTTCCTTTGCCTTTGGAGACATGTCTTAAAAGAAATTGCTGTGGCTAATGTTGAAGAGATTACTGCCTATGTTCTTCTCTGGGATTTTGATAGATTCCTGCCTCACTTTGGGGTCTTTTGTCCATTTCGAGTTTATCTTTGTGTATGGTGTAAGAGAATGGTCAAGTTTCATTCTTCTATACATAGCTGTCCAATTTTCCCAGCAGCATTTATTAAAGAGGCTGTCTTTTTGCCACTGTATATTTTTTCCTGCTTTGTCAAAGATGATTTGACATAGAGTTGTGGGTCCATATCTGGGCTCTCTACTCTGTTCCACTGGTCTATGTGTTTGTTTTTGTACCAGTACCATGCTGTCTTGGTGATCACAGCTTTGCAGTAAAACTTGAAATCAGGAAATGTGATGCCTCTAGTTTTTTTTTTTTTTTCTTTTTCACAGTTCATTAACGATATGGGGTCTTTTTTGGTTCCATACAAATTTCAGGATTGTTTGTTCCATCACTTTGAAAAATACCAGTGGAATTTTGATAGGGATGGCATTGAAAGTATAGATTGCTCTAGGCAGTATAGACATTGTAACAATGTTTACTCTTCTGATCCCTGAGCATGGAATGCTTTTCCATCTTTTTGTGTCTTCTTCAATTTCTTTCATGAGTGTTCTGTAGTTCCTCAAGTACAGATTCTTTGGTTAGGTTTATTCCCAGGTGTCTTATGGTTCTTGGTGCCATAGTAAATGGAATTGATTCTCTAATCTCCCTTTCTATGTTTTCATTGTTAGTGTATAAGAAAGCAACTGATTTCTGTGCATTGATTTTGTATCCAGCCATATCACTGAATTGCTGAATGAATTCTAGTAGTTTGAGGGTGGAGTCTTTTGGGTTTTCCATATAATGGACCATGTCATCTGCAAAGAGAGAGAGTTTGACTTCTTCTTTGCCAATGTGAATACCTTTTATTTCTTTTTGTCTGATTGCTGATGCTAGGACTTCTACTACTATGTTGAACAACAGTGGCGAGAGTGGGCATCCTTGTCCTGTTTCTGATCTCAAAGGGAAGGCTGTCAGATTTTCCCCACTGAGAATGATATTCACTGTGGGTTTTTCACAGATAGATTTTATGAAATTGAGGAATGTTCCCTCTATTCCTATACTTTGGAGAGCTTTAATCAGGAACAGATGTTGTATTTTGTCAAATGCTTTTTTCTGCATCAATTGAGAAGACCATGTGGTTCTTCTCTCTTGTCTTATTGATTTGTTCTATCACATTGATTGATTTCTGAATGTTTAACCACCCTTGCACCCCAGGGGTAAATCTCACCTGGTCATGGTGGATAATCTTTTAATGTACTGTTGGATCTTATTAGCTAAGATCTTCTTGAGAATCTTGGCATCCATAATCATCAGGAATATTGGTCTGAAATTCTCCTTTTTGATGGGGCCTTTGCCTGGTTTGGGGATCAAAGTAATGCTGGCTTCACAGAAAGAGTCTGGAAATTTTCCTTCTGTTTCTATTTTTTGAAACATCTTCAGGAGAATAGGTATTATTTCTTCTTTGAATGTTTGGTAGAATCCGTCAGGTCCTGGGATTTTGTTTTGGGGGAGGTTTTTGGTCACTGTTTCTATCTCATTATTAGATATTCAGGTTGTCAATTTCTTCCTGTTTCAGTCTTGGAAGTTTTTAAGTTTCCATGAATGCATCCATTTCTTCTAGGTTGCTTAACTTATTGGCATATAACTGTTAAGAATTTCTGATGATTGTTTCTATTTCCTTGGTGTTAGTTGTGATCTCTCCCCTTTCATTCATAATCTTATTAATTTGAGACCTCTCTCTTTTCTTTTTGATTAGTTTGGCCAGTGGTTTATTGACAAGTCACTGGCCATTTGGTTTATTGACTCTTTCAAAGAACCAGTTTCTAGTTTTATTGATGCATTCTACTGTATGTCTAGTTTCTAGCTCATTGATCTCTGCTCTAATCTTGATTATTTCCTTTCTTGTGTGTAAGGTTGGGTTAATTTGTTGATTTTTCAGTTCTTTAAGGTGTAAAGAGAGCTGGTGTATTCTGGATTTTTCAATTTTTTTTTAGTGAGGCTTGGATGGCTATGTATTTCCCCCTTAGAACTGCTTTTGCTGCATCCCATAGGTTTTGGACCGAATGTGTCTTCATTCTCATTGTTTTCCATGAGTTGCTTAAGTTCTTCTTTTATTTCCTGGTTGATCCAAACATTCTTGAGCAGGATGGTCTTTAGTGTCCAAGTATTTGAATTCCTTCCAAACTTTTTCTTGTGGCTGAGTTCCAGTTTCAAAGCATTGTGGTCTAAGAATATGCAGGGGATAATCTCAATCTTTTGGGATCAGTTGAGCCCTGATTTGTGACCTAGTATGTAGTCTATTCTGGAGAAAGTTCCATGTGCGCTTGAGAAGGATGAGTATTCTGTGAAATGTTCTGTATATATCTATGAAATCCATCTATTCCAGTGTGTCATTCAAAGCTCTTGTTTCTTTACTGACTTTTCTGCTTGGATGATCTGTTTATTACTGAAAGTGGCATGGTAAGACCCCCTACAATTAATGCATTCATATCAATATAGCTCTTTATTTTGATTAACAATTGGCTCAGATAGTTGGTTGCTCCTGTATTGGGGGCATAAATATTTAAATTATTAGATCTTCTTGGTGGATAGACCCTTTACGAATGATGGAATGATGTAGTGTCTTTATGTATCTCTGACTACAGTCTTTAGTTTAAAATGTAATTTATCTGATATGAGAATTGCTACCCCAGCTTTCTTTTGAGACCTGTTGGCATGAAAGATGCTTCTCCATCCCTTCACTTTCAGTTTGGGTGTATCTTTATGTTCCTAATGTGTCCCTTATAGACAACATATGGATGGGTTCTGTCATTTTATACAGTCTGCAACTCTGTGCCATTTTATGGGAGCATTTAGGCCATTAATGTTGAGTGATTATTGAAAGATAAGTTTTTATTGACATCACATTGCCTGTGAAGTCCTTGTTTCTATAGATTGTTTCTGTAAATTTCTGTTCTGTGTCACTCTTGGGTTATTTCTTCTTTTATAGAACCCCCTTAATATTTCTTGTAGTGCCGGCTTGGTGGTCACATACCTTTTGAAAACTTGCCAGTCTTGGAAGCTCTTTATCTCTCTATCTATTTTGAATGTCAGTTTTGCTGGAAAAAGTATTCTTGGCTGCATGTTCTTCTCATTGAGTGCCCTGAATATGTCTTGCCAACCCTTTCTGGCTTGCCAGGTTTCTGTGGACAAGTCTGACGTTATTCTGGTGATCCTTCTTCTGTACATAAGGAATCTCTTCCCCCTAGCCACCCTTAAGACCTCCTGACTGTGGTGCCTGGGTGCCTCAGTTGGTTAAGCGACTGCCTTTGGCTCAGGTAATGATCCTGGAGTCCCAGGATTGAGTCCTGCATTGGGCTTCCAGCTCCATGAGGAGTCTGCTTCTCCCTCTGACCTTCTTCTCTCTCATGCTCTCTCTCACTACCAAATAAATAAATAAAATCTTAAAAAAAAAAAGACCTCATGAATAAAATTATGATTCATGAATTTCACAATTAAGTGTCTGGATATTTTTCTAGACTTGTTGCTCTTGGAGGGTGTCCTTTCTGCCTCTAGGACATAAGCACTTGTTCCATTCCCCAGACTGGGGAAATTTTCATCCAGAATTTTTTCAACTATATCTTCTAGTCTTCTCTCTTTCTCTACCCCCTCAGGTATCCCAATAATTCTGGTGTTGAAATGTTTCATGGTGTCATTTATTTTTCTAATTCTATTTTCATGTCTCCTAAGATGTTTGTTCCAGGCCTTCTCCTGATACTTCTTTTCTATCAGTTTGTCTTCTAGATCACTAATTCTATCTTCTGCATTGGTTACCCTAGCTGATAGAGCATGTAGATTAGAGTGGATCTCACTGATAGCATTTTTAACTTCTGCCAGATCAGCTCTTACTTCCACCCTTAGAGATTCTATGTCGTCACTAATGGCCTTCTCCAACCTAGCCATTGCCTGGATAATTGTTACCCTGAATTCCCTTTCCAACATACTATTTATGTCCATATCCAATAGTTCTATGGCAGAGGCATAGTCTCTGAATTTCTTCTCTGTTCATGTTCCTTCTCCTCGTCATTTTTGTGAGAGGCGGTTGAGGGGATATATAGCTGAATATATCAACCATGATCTAAGCAAGCTGCACTCTCTCCACTGATGTCTCCTGCTCCCATAGAGATCCACAAGTGTATAATCTAACATCTCAGGCTGATTTCATGGATGTTCAGAGTGTTCTAGTAGATAGCTCACTTTAGGGGACCGGTTGAAACAGGGTCTCCTACTTCTCCACCATCTTCCCCCTCCTCTGACCTCTTATTGGTATTTTATGAAGATTTGGAATAGGGATTAAAGCAAGAATTTGGAAATCAAAGGAGAATTGGAATACTAGCTCCATTCTTTATTATTGATATGAAACTTGGGGGGCAAGGCATTTGCCTTTTCTGAGCTTCAGTTTTTTTCAACTATAAAATGGGAAGGCTGATATCTTTCACAAAGAGTTTTTATCCATATAAGCTGTCAAAAAGTTTGCATGCTGCAAAGTGACAAATAAATGTTAGCTATAATGATAGTATCATATTTCTGGGGTCTTAGCACAAGGAATAACATGGAAGACATTAGAAGAAGGAAAGGGAAAGTGAATT
>NC_081569.1:107562081-107606413 GCF_022355385.1 Mustela nigripes
AATTCACTTTCCCTTTCCTTCTTCTAATGTCTTCCATGTTATTCCTTATGCTGTGCAAATAAGTGAAACCATATGATAATTGACTCTCTCTGTTATACTTAGTTCCCTCAGCATAAACTCCTCCAGTCTCATCCACGTTGATGTAAAAGTTGGGTATTCATCCTCTCTGATGGCTGAGTAATATTCCATTGTGTATATTGACCACATTTTTATCCATTCGTCTGTTGAAGAGCATCTTGGCTCTTTCCACATTTTGGCTTTCACCTTTTAAAATGTTACAAGTTTGGGTTTAGTAATGAGTAGCTGATACTCAGGGCCTGTTAGGTAATGGACTCTATTCTTGGTGCTTTAGAAACATTGTGTAATCTAATTGCCACTGTGAATTGTAAGATGGGGTGGTGCCCCCCATACTGAAAATAAAAACATTTAGGTACACACAGGTAATGTGATTTGCCCATGCTGTGGCATAAGTGAGAGATTATCCAATGCTGAGCCTTGTTTTGTGTAATCCCAAGGCCATATTACTGTTTTTCCTCATGCTGTCTCATTTTTCTCAATGTCTACTGATGAAAGTATGTTTTGATTATAGGACAGTTTCACATTTAGATTTACACTAGTTGTCTCCCCTCTCCCCCACTTGAAGCCTAATGGTAAATGGTATGTTGTATTGCACATGCCCTAACAATGAAAATATGGCTGTATTTTATCCATATTGTTGACATACATAGTCTTCAGTAGTCCATTTTTATATTTAAGATTCCAGCCTTTAGAACACATTTTGACAAATGCTACAAAAGATATTTCATCTCGGTGACACATATTCCTACCCACATAACAAATTTTCTCCTAACAGAAAACACCTGTAGTCTCTTTTGAATCATGTTGAAGATGGATTACAGCCCATTTTATAGTTCTTACTTAGAAAACTATTCTTCTATAATAAAAAAAAATTATTCATGTTTCTAAGCTTTCCTGTTCATACTAGGTGATACAAGATGCCTTTCTCTGAAGACATGATAATTGTCATAAAAATCATAGACTTAATTAGCCTTACGACCTCTCTAAGAAGTCAGTGATAAGTAACCTACATTTAATTGATGACACAAGAAAGTTAACTGGTAGCTACGAGAAGATATTTCAAATTAACCCAGTATCCTTTTTTTTTTTTTAAAGATTTTATTTATTTGACAGACAGAGATCACAAGTAGGCAGAGAGGCAGGCAGAGAGAGAGGAGGAAGCAGGCTCTCAGCTGAGTAGAGAGCCCGATGCAGGGCTCGATCCCAGGACCCTGAGATCATGACCTGAGCCGAATGCAGAGGCTTTAACTCACTGAGCCACCCAGGTGCCCCAACCCAGTATTCTTTTTTATATAATTTTTTTTATTATAGAAGTATAGTTGCCAAACACTGTTACATTAATTTCAGATATACAACACAGTGATTCAATAATTCTATACATTATGCACTGCTTATCATGGTGGGTGTCATTACCATCTGTCACCATACAATGCTATTACAATATTGACTGTATTCCCTATGCTATACTTCTCATCCCTGTAACTTACTCATTTTATAATTGGAAGTTCATAGCCCTTAATCCTCTTTATCTATTTCACCCATCCCCACACCCAGTATTCTTGACTTGTACTTATAACTGCCCTATAGATATTGGTAGAGAATAAGAAGAATAGATTTTCCAAGGTGATTTCTCCTTTAAAATTGCTAAACATTAACACACTTCAGTAGACGGACGTGTATAAGATTTTGATTTGAGGCTTGGTTACCTGGAGACCATATTATTGGAAACGTTTCCTTTTCTTTCAGAATGTGTTTGACTCTCTCGAGGAGCTCATAATCCTTTAAAAATCACACAGGCATACAGGCTTCCACTTTATTTTTTTACCAAAATAACATCCATTTTTAAGGCATATCTCCCAAAAGCCAGTATTTCTTCTTAGATGATAACTTTCTTCCCTTCTTCCAAGCATCTGTCATCAAGTAGAAAATGGGGTTAGAAAGACTAACTAATAGCCTTTAAAGACCATGAACATTATTATTGTGGGTATAGAATCACATCTTTACTGTTAATAATTACCCTTGGTGGGGATGATAAAAATATGTGATAAAGCATATGGCTCAGGAATTTGATAGTTTCCCCCTCAGAAACAACTCTTGAGTGGTTACTGTTCAGTAATTTTCTATGTTTAAAATGACCTTAATTAAATATTTTTATAATTAAAATAGTATTCTAATTAAAATGATATTTAAAGAAATGTAGTGTAGCCCCTAGGAATACATCAATGTCATTCCTTCATCTTTATTTGTTACTAATGCTTTCTAAAAAACATTTTTTGAATATAGTTGACACAGTGTTATTTTAGTTTCAGGTGTGTAACGTAGTGTTTTAACTTCTCGCTATGTTATGTTGTCCTCAGACCTAAGTGTAGCTACCATCTGCCACCCTGACACTATTACAATATTATTGACTATATTCCTTATGCTGCATCATTTACCCCTGTGACTTAGTGGTTACTAATTCTTTATTAGATTGCTAGTTTATTCTCAGTAATTTGAGAGATTGTAAACTTTCCTTGGTTATGTTTATGGTAGGAACTCTTATGTCAAACATATACACACACATACACACCTACCTTTTGCTTTTTTTTTTTTTTGTACTTCTTATAATAATGAAATATCATGAACTTTCATTTCAAATAGTGAGTCTTCTCAACTACCACAGACCTTACATGTAGTTTTCCTTCTAATCCAAGGAACTAGGCTATCTTTTCATTACTATTTTTCTTTTCCTATATGTTTTTAAAACATTATTGTTATAATACCAGAAGCTACTTTGTCTTTTCAGCTGTAAGAAAGTTCCTGAAGAACTAGGATACCAGATATATATCTGCTATTACTTTTGGGGTACTCTACCAAGCAAGTTAAAATTTATCTAAGCAACAAAATTATCTCCCTGGTATTCTGTCAGTACTTAGCTCTTTTGGCTTCAGACTGCTTTAGTTTAAAATAAAAGGTCTCCACTGTTGCAAACTAAGTAATTTTTCTGGTTCCCACTTTAGGTTGCCCTTCTTTTTTTAGTATTTTGGAATATAGCAATTGGACACTGTTTCATAGATAGACTGATATTTGACCTCTTTCTAATCACTCCATGATCATCTCCACTTGGTCCATGAAATGGTTATTGACAAAAGTATAGAACCAATCTGAAAAGATTGGTTTATCTTTTTAATCTTTTATTTATATTGAATATATCCAGCCTCAGTATTACACACTTTTTGCCCAAGACTTGGTAAATTCTTGGGTTTTAAAACAGAAAGAAATTATTAGGGGCCATCTAGTGAGTTAACTCCACTTTACAGATAAAGAAAAATGAAGGGATCAGGGCTACTTAACTTAGAAAATGTTCATTAGTAACTTCCATTCATAACTTCCATTCCATGTTCAATTAGTAACATTCCATTCATTCATTCATTCAACAAACATTAGATAGGGTCCTTATCCCATGTGGGTCCTAGAGTTATTAAGTCGAAACACTGGCCATTAGAAGAGGAAGATTGACAAATAATTACCATGGCCAGTGAAAACTTTTATCTTAGAGCACTGCAGGTTATTCACAACTAATGAATCATTGAACATGATACCAAAAAGTAATGATGTACTATACATTGGCTAATTGAATTTAAATTTAAAAAAAAAAAGAGAAGAAAACTTATAAAGGCACATTTATATGTGGCTTTATAGGTTTAAATATGCCTTTATTATAAAGGCACATTTAAAGCCTCTCTGAGGCCACACCTTTGACTGTAGAAGAGTTGACATAGGCAATAGGAGTGTCATTGTAAAGAACTATTAAGTATCTACCAGGCAGGTAGGGAGAGAAGGCATCTGGGAAGAGCAGAGAGAAGTCAGGGATGAGCATATTTGCTATGAAAAATGCTTGGTGTGTTAGTGAGTATGACAGGCACTCACTTTACAATGAGAGGTGATGAAGAATGGCCAAGTTGTCACTGTAGGGCAGTGTAATTGGGAACATCTCATACAGAGCTAGACATTCTGTCAGGACAAGGCTCTGTGAGTTGGGAGAATGTTGAAATAGTTCCAAATTGGTTGATAAATAGCCACTGGTCTGAGACCCCCTCCCCTCTATTGTCCTGTTGCATCTCCCAGAAGTCCTCACACCCAGTGATTCAGCAGTTAAAGAGTTGGCAGCTTGAAGGAGGCCTCTAGGACCACTCCAGCACTAAGGTCAGGCAGTGCTGATTGTTCATTTTCTGAGCATCTCTCCTCTTGCATGCCATAGTAAAGAATGTGAACTTTATCATATAATGTAGGGCTTGAAAATTCAGATGCTTCTAGCTGTCAGGTAAAGTGCACAGAAATGAATGAAGCAAGTGGGTACTTACAACAGAGAGAGATGAGGATTGTAGTGAATTGGAGGCATCAAAATTAATTTTTTAAAAATTCTGTGTCAGTAAACATAAGTGAATCGTGATTTTGACAGATGGACTGCCAGTACTCAAATCTTGCAGTATAAGTAATAGGAGAACCATAGTGGGTATTCTTTTTTTATTTTCTTTTTAAGCTAAGGGAGTGATGTAAGCTTTACTTTTTAGAAAAATTGCCATGAGGCTTTGATGGACAGAGATCATGAAGAAAGAGAGAATGAGACCAAGGACATGACCTTTTACTAATTCAAAGTTTGGATAAGATAATGCTGGCTTAAATTAAAGGGTTTTAGATTGAATATGGAAACAAAGTTTTCTCTGTATAATAAAACAATAGAAAGGATTATTAAGGAAGATATGCAATTTCTGTCTTAAAAATTTCAAGTACCAAAAGGACAGTGGTAGAAGCTAAAACCAAGGATTTCTCAGGGAACTTTATAGGTCTGCAATCCTCTGAAGCACATTTTAGGCACAGTATTTGTGGAGAAAAAAACGAACAACAAAAAAAAATCCATGGGTGATGAAATGGAATGGAAGAAATGCTGAACAACAATTTAATATTACTGAACAGGGGCTTTATGTGGTCACGTTAAGATGTCTTTTAACAATTCTGAGGTCTATTTATCAATTTAGCAAATTTGAATACGTACTATATGCTAGACACTATTCTATGCACAATATTGAATAGCACTCATTAATTCACTTATTGAGAATCGAGTAGATACTTAGCATACTTCTAGGCACTGTGGATAAGCTTGAGAACAAAACATAGAATTCCTGCCCTCCAGGAACGTCTATTCTAGGGAAGGAGATAGGCAATAAACCTATTAGAAGATCAGGTTCTGATGAGCAAACCTAGAGGATGGATTGAGGCTGGGGAAGACTTGATATGGGAACCAGCTAGGTATGTAATTTCTGGGGAAATGAGAGTGTTGGAGAGGTGATTACAGTACAAAACACAACAGAAGAGTCTGCATAGCCCTAAAAATAGCAGAACTTAGACTGGAAGGAATAGAAGGGGGCAAGGGTGAAGAGAGAAAATCACAATTGTGAGTCTTGAATGTTGAACACTTGCAGTAGCAAAAGTGATGTGCTAGGTTTTGATGGCTGAATTTGAGACTTTAGTGAGACTTAAGTGTAGCTATTTTCTTAGATCAGTACTTCTCAAACTTTGGTGTGTGTCAGAATCATCTGAGGAACTGGACAAAAATGAAAAGATGCAGTCAGATTCCTTCAACCCACCTGAGCCTCTGTTTTTTTTTTTTTTTTTTTTTTGTTAGCTTACCAGATGATTTTCATACAAAGGTTTTGAACCACTAGCTTAAATAACCAGAAATCCAAGTCTATATAAAGGGATTGAACTATGGGTTGGAGATACATATTTTGGAGTTTAAAAAAGTATTGAGACTTATGGGTGGGTCAGCTGTCCCAGCTGATGAATATGAAACAGCAGAAGGAGTAACCATAGGACAATGAGTGGTTGCATATATGCAGTTGGTGAGAAGACAAGGAAGAGCCTGAAAGACAGCCATGTAAATTATTTAGCATAAAGGGAAAGTGCAGAGACCTCAGTTTCCCTTTAATTGGATGTGGGCTCCATGGGGATAGAGCTCAGGGTTGCCTTACACTGGCATTGTGCCCAGCACTTAATAGGCATTTATCAATATTTGTCTATTGATGAATCAACATATATATGAATGGCTATTATAAAGCCCCCTGAAAAAGCTAAGAAGAAATTTTTAGGAAAATGTAGACAATCCTATCAATTGCAGTCGCTGGAGAACAAGAAGGCTAAAACATATAGGAGTGTTGGTAGACTGAGTCAGAAGGAAGATATTGCTATAAAGAGGTGGGGTAGTTAAGTGCAAGCAGTGAATTTAGGCTCTGGTCATTTATAGCATTCATCCTGAGCTGTTGATGAGCATTGTAAGGGCAGTAAGATACATACATACATATATATATATACACACACACATATATATATATATATGATCTTCACACTCACACGCAATACACATACACATGCAAATGAATGTATGTCTATATTTGTATACATGTATATGTATAAAAGTATAGATGTTCAGCTCTAGAATCTTCATCGTGCTCTGTTGTTCTCTCAAAGTCCTATAGCTGCCTCCTTCAAGTTGTGAATCTTGGGAGAAGGAGGGTCTCTCAGGAGTCTTCTAGGTTGTGGAGGATTGCCATCAGGAGGTTGGAACACAATCAAAGGCAACGAGATGCTAGGGTCATGTCTCCAGTAAGCTGCATATTCCATTTGCCACTCTGTTTTTCTGTGGTTCTTTGCTCCCCAAGAATAGATATGATTTGTAGAAATCGCATAAAAATATAAAATCTTACTTTAAGATCTGCTAAAAGCTTTTTAATTCCAGGCACACATTTCCTTTGAAAGGATAAATCTTTGTGTCATGAAGCAGAGATGATTATTAGCCTGCTCACTGGGTTCTGCAGGTTCATAGATGAAGCATCCAACCTTCCTTGTATTTTGAAATGTCATATCCAACTGCCTCTTAATGAAGATTCATTTATCCTTTTCACACTGTTAAATATGGTCTGTGGGGATAGGCTTCTCTCAGTCCACATGAATAGAGCCTATTACTGCTGATGGAAGTTTTGCACATGCCTGAGCAGGTGAATAGGCATTGAAGTAATCTACATTTAGACTCTCACAGTAATTTTTATCTAGCTACTTTCAGATTTCAATGGTGATCTCTTTTTATCCTGACTGTTGTTTGACATTGATTATAGGTATCTGGTAATGGGTCTGAGGTTGTTACTGTAATAGGTATAAGTATCTCTTTCCTCTGTTTCAGCTGAGAAGTTTTGAGAGTGAACTATTCACAGTCATTAAGAGACCTCCAATTTAATTTATCATCATGCTTATTCTGTAGTTCACATTAAGTCCAGAGTACTGAAGGAGCTGAACAAGTGGACTGGTAGACATCAGTTAGCTGACCATGGTTTTGGCCATGGCGTCTCAGGATGCTCAGAACTTCTTCCAGCCTCTCTCTTCCTGGATATCTCGGGTTTATGAAGCTCTCCAGCAAGCAGGAGATATGCTATCTGCTTCGCTGGTTAACGTAAGCAAACAAGACTCTAAATTGAGTGACAAGCTAGACCAGGACTTAGATGATATTCATATTCAGGAAGCTTACTTTGAAGATGAAGAACAAGGCAATGATTGGCGTCAAGAGGATGCAAATCCCTTGTTTCTTGAAGTGGATCATTTCTCCTGTTGTAATAGTGATTTGCAGGACTCTGCCCAAAGTTCAAGCCCCAGACTTAGGCAACATGCAAAGGACTCATGTTCCATAATGTCCCAGTGGCCCAATCAGACCCTTGATGAGCAAAAGCCACCACATGTGCTTTCTTCTATTGCTGAGGAAGAACATCATCTTGAAAAGCAAAGGAGTGACCTTCAACACAGCTTTGACAACCAGCTCTCTGGTATTTTAGAAAATGTTAATGGAAAAAAGCAAGGTAAGGTAGCCAGTGATCATTTCTCTGGGTTCTTCCAAGGGACATTTCTATTAATTATATATATATTTTTATTTTAGTTATCATATGAAGTTTATTTTTTTTTTCTCTCCTTATACCTTTCCACATACTAGCTTCTTATTGAGAGATGTACTCCCTGGGAATATTTTCAACATACGAAACTTTGGGAGATCCACATTTGTGGGCCCCATATTTCAGAACAATTGTTCAGAGCAAGTAAAATGGTGAAAACAAGTCTGCATGTTCTGTTTGAGAAGCCCTTGTGCATATGTCATGCTTTTTAAAATATCTTTAAAAATGTTCTCTTTTTTTCACTAGGTTAGGAGTCTCTAGATGTTACTATATTATTCAGTGTGAAATCCTGTGCAAAAAGCCATACTTGTTGCAAAATTTTTAGTTGATAACACTCCAAGAACACTTTTCACAGTATTTCACTGAGACATGATGTGAGATGACAGTAGATAGGAAATCTTTGAAATAAGAATAGCTTGATTTTCTTTAAGCCTTGAGTGGAAAGGACACATTTAAAACAAACTGTCTTTAGAGCTTTATCCTGTCAGATATCTTGAATATAGTAAAAATGTAATCAACTCTGTAAAAGTAGCTGTAGTATGTCCTGGCATGAATTTGTTAGGATTCTAATGCTCAAGCCTGAACCAAGGACATTGAATTTGGTTGAGGGGACACAAGTGCTGATATACCAAGAAAGGTAATGGATGTGTGTATGTGATGTGTGGTTGTAATGCATCTCTCACCAAGATTATTGGATCTTTTATGTGACAAAGTTGAAGTCATTAATTCTTTTCTTTTTGGAGGGAGCAGACTTTTCTGGGATACTTCACAGCCTCTTCATCCATTTTCAGTAATTCCTCTTAGCTTTATCTTTTTAGGGAAACATTTCATCCAGATACATGAAGCCTTAGAAAATGAGGCAACATGATTTCATTTTCTTTTTATAGTACTTTCTTGGTACTCTTATTTAAATTAATGTTGAAATGCTAGAATAAATTGGTAAAAACAGGGTAGGCTGATATTCTTTCTGAATTGGATAAACTTATAAATACATGCAATTTCAAGTCTTTACAAATTATCTGTAGAGATAATTCTAGAAATATCTGGGCAACCAATAGGATTTCTTAGATTTGACTTGAAATTTTTATGCCTATTTTAGAAAATTCTTGCTAAAGTTGAACTATATCTAAAATTAGTTACATGAAATTGGTTTAATATTTTCTTAATACTGGGTTTAAAAAATTTTTTAAATTGTTGTGCTAATCCAATGACCGTAAAACAACTGTGTTCATTTGTTTATTCAGGGGAAGTTTATTCACTAGATTGTAGCCTCTTGGAAGTCAGGGGCCGTACCATAGATTAATTTTTGTAACCTTAACATCAAGCACAATATTTGGTATATAGCAGTACACTAAATAATAATTAATGACAAAACAGCAACAAAGAAAGCTAACAACTCTAAGAGGCAGATACTACTATTCTTCTCACCTCACAGTTGAGAAGACTGATGCTTAGAATGTTTGAGAATATTCCCAAGATCCATATTTAGAAAAAGGCACAGCTCAGGGTGTCTTATTCTATAATTTTTACATATTCTTTCTCTTTTTTTCTCCCCCATTTTCAAGGTATAATTTACGTGTGATAAAATTCATTCCCGTTAGTATACAGTTCTGTGAGTTTTAACACACAGTCTTGTAACCATTGCCACGATTGAGGTATAAATAGTTCTGTCACCTCAAAAAACTCCCCCAGGTCCCTTTGTACTCATTTCTCTTCTCTACCTCCAGCTCCTCGCAATTGCTGGTATATTTTCTCTCTATCATTTTGTCTTTTCCGGAATGCTATATAAATGGAAATACGCAGATGGTAGCCTTTTGAGTCTGGCTTCTTTTATAATGCACTTACAGTAATGCATTTAAGATTTATCCATGTTGCTGTGTGTTTCAGTAGTTCACTGTTTTGTTTTGTTTTTAATTGCTGAGTAGTATTCCGTGGCATGAATGTACCATAGTTTGTTGATCCGTTCATCAGTTGAGGAATACTTGGGTTGTTTCTGTGTTTTAGCAATGTAAATAAAGCTGCTATAAACATTTGCAAAACAGGCTTCGGTGTAAATGTAAGTTTTCACTTCAACTAGTAAATACATGGAGTGGGACTGTTGGGTCATATGGGAGGTATAGGTATAATTTTATTAAAAGAAAGTTTTCTGAAGAACCATTTTGCATTCCTCAGAGTAATGTATGAGATTTTTGGTCATTCATATCCTCATCAGCACTTTGCATTAATGTTATTACAAATTTTTAAAAATTTAATTTATTTTAATGTTCCAAAATTCATTGTTTATGCACCACACCCAGTGCTCCATGCAATACATGCCCTCTTTAATACCCACCACCAGACTCACCCACCCCCTCACCCCTCCGTTGCCTCCAAAACCCTCAGTTTGTTTCTCAGAGTACAGTCCACAGGCTCTTAAGATTTGTCTCCCTGTCCAGTTTCCCCCAACTCACTTCTCCTCTCCATCTCCCCATGTCCTCCATGTTATTCCTTATGATCCACAAGTAAGTGAAACCATATGATAATTGACTCTCTCTGCTTGACTTGTTTCACTCAGCACAATCTCTTCCAGTCCAGTCCATGTTGCTACAAAAGTTGGGTATTCGTCCTTTCTGATGGAGGCATTATACTTCACAGTGTATATGGACCACATCTTCTTTATCCATTTGTCTGTTGAAGGGAATCTTGATTCTTTCCACAGTTTGGCAACTATGGCCATTGCTGCTATGAATATTGGGGTACAGATGGTCCTTCTTTTCACTACAGCTGTATCTTTGGGGTAAATACCCAGTAGTGCAATTGCAAGGTCATAAGGTAGCTCTATTTTCAATTTCTTAAGGAATCTCCACAGTGTTACCAGCTCTCTTTACACCTTAGAGAACTGGAGAATCAACAACAAATTAAGCCAACCTCACATACAAGAAGGGAAATAATCAAGATTAGAACAGAGATCAATGAGATAGAAAGTAGAGATACAGTAAAACACATCAAGGAAATTAGAAGCTTTTTTTTAAAATAAATTTTTTTTTAAAGCCATTCTCATAGGTGTGTAATGAAAGCTCATGTCGGGAGATAACTCTCCATTGGGCTTTTGCATTTTTGTATGTCTTATGAGCAAAGCCACAAACAGCCTTTTATTTTGGATGATGTTTTCAAGGATGTTTGTATGACAGAGAAACTTGGAAGATAGAGATAGCATCTCTCTTCAGAGTAGAGAGAAGATGTGTTTGCCACTCAGTCTAATAAAGATAATGTCTCTTCAGGGTGAAGCTTAGGCAGATTTGCTTGCAAATGATAAGGGATTTTGCAAGCTTGGCGTTCCTTGGCTGTGCCATAAACCCACTGCATGCACAGCATCTATCTGTGTCTGCCTCTGCATCATCCCCAACTATGGAAAGTGGGGACTGATGTGAATGTGGTGTTCACATTGTATGTTGTGCTGGAATAACTGTCCTTTGTCTCTGACCAGAAGTCTTTCATCTTCCACCAACATCCATAACACAGTAGCAGGCTAACTTGTTGCTCTGCAAGTAAAGTAAAATCTCAGGGCTTTCATAGGTTTTAACCTCTTGTTTTGATTTTAATTTGCATTTCCCTCATAATTAATGGCATTGAGCATCGTTTCACATAGTTATTTATCATCTGTGTAGTTTCTTTAGTAAAGTCTTCAAGTCTTTTGCCCACTTTTATTGAATCGTTTTTTTAATTTTTGAGATTTGAAAGTTACGTTTCTATTCTGAGTATGAGTTACTTTTCTGTGATCTTTTCTATTGGTCTATGATTTGAAAATATTTTCTTCTAGTTTTGTGGCTTGTCTTTTCATTCTTTTAACAGTGTCTCTCAAAAAACAGATTATTAATTACACAAAATCCAACTCATCAATTTTTTAAAAGAATTATACTTTTGTTATCATATCTAAGAAACATTCATATAGCCTGGGATCACAAAAATTTTTTCTTGTTTGATTCTAGAAATTTTAGAGTCACAGATTTTACATTTAGGGTTATCCATTTTGGTATCCATTTTGATCCATTTTGAGGTAATTTTTTTATATGATGTAAGGTGTTTCCCTCCCACCCTCAATATCCATATTCAATCTTTTCCTACCTCATTTGGTAGAAATTACTACCGTTTTTCCATTATGTGATTTGGTATCTTTGTCAGATATACATTATCTATGTATGTGTGGTTTATTGCTAGACTCTGTATTTTTCTGTTAATCTATATTTGTATTCTTCAGTATCACACTGTCTTGATTCTTATAGCTGTATAATAGTTCTTGAAATCAAGTAGGGTGAGCCCCACAACTTTATTATTAAAAAAATTCTTTTGACTCTTCTAATTTATTCACTTTTCTATATAAGCGTTAGAATAAGCTTTTGATTAAAAAATTATGCTGGGAATTTGATTGGAATTATATTGAATCCATAGATCAATTTGGAAAGAATGACATGTTAATAATGTTTGTTTTTCAATTCATGAACATGGTATATTGCTTTATTTAGTACTTGGATTTTGTCTGTGTGTTTTGTTTTGTAGTTTCTAGCATAAAGGTCTCATAGATATTATGTTCGATTTATATCTAAATAGTTCCCTTTTTTTGGATTCTATTGTAAATAGTACTTTTAAAACTTTGAATTTGAAACTGCTCCTTGCTAGTGTGTAAAAATATCATTGACTTTTATCTGTTGTCATTCTATTAAAAACTAGTTTCCTTTTTACTTTGTCTTTGATGCATGGTTTATTTAAAAGTATGTTAGTTATGTTACAAATAGTGGGACTATTTTAGATAACTTTAACCAATTTCTAGCTTAGTCCAGTTATGGTCTAAACACATATTTTATATGATTTTGGTTTTTTTTAATTGTTTTGTTTTATCATTGTGCATATGTTCTGACTTGTTGGATATTTCCTGTGTACTTGAAAAAGACTGTATTTTGCTCTTGTTCAGCACAGTGTTCTATAAATTACATCAAGTTTTTTGAGGTTGTTTTTTCAGATTTTTTATATACTTATTTTAACTACTAATTTTACCAACTGATTTTGTTCTGTTGATTACTGAGAGAAAAGTATTGCAGTCTCTAATTCTTCTTGTGGATTTGATTCTTTCTCTTTCTAGTTCTATCAGTTTTTGCTTCATGTAGTTTGAAGCCCTGCTCTTAATTCCATACCCATATTAGCAATATGTGTCTCCTTGATGAATTGACCTCCTGCTCATTATGCTATATACATTTTTTAATCCATAATGTCTATTTTGATATTAATATGGCTACTCCAGATTTCTTTTGATTAGTGTTGGCATGTTATATTCTTTTCTATTCATTAACTTTATTTAAAAATTTTTTAAAATTTTTATTTATTTATTTGAGAGAGACTGAGAACACAACCAGATTGGGGAGGGCAGAGGGGGAAGCAGACACCCCTCTGAGCAGGGAGGCTGACATGGGGCTCAATCCCAGGATCCCAAGAGCAAGATGTAAGCCAAAGGCAGATACTTAGCCAACTGAACCACCTAGGTGCCCCTATTCATTAACTTCAAATTTGTCTTTATATTTATATTGAGATTCTTATACGTGGCATAAAATTGGGTCTTTTTTTTTTTAATCAAGTCTGAGAAATTTTCACTCTTAATTGGTCTTGACTTTATATTTAATGTAATTATTGATATTGTTGAATTAAAATATCTTGTAAGATTATTTCTTATTTTTTCAATCTATTCTTTGTCTCTTTTATCTTATTTTTTCATGTCTTCTTTTGACTTATTTTTAAGATTCCATTTCATCTCTACTCTGGGCTCATTATTTATCTCTTTTTTTTAATTAAAAAGTTTATCTGTTTTGGGTGCCTGGGTGACTCAGTGGGTTAAGCCGCTGCCTTCAGCTCAGGTCATGATCTCAGGGTCCTGGGATCGAGTCCCGCATTGGGCTCTCTGCTCAGCGGGGAGTCTGCTTCCTCCTCTCTCTCTCTCTGCCTGCCTCTCTGCCTACTTGTTATCTCTGTCTGTCAAATAAATAAATAAAAATCTTTAAAAAAAAAAAGTTTATCCATGTTGTCGCAAATGGCCCTGGGGATAAAAATATATGTTTATAAAAAATAAAAAATTAATTAAAAAAAAAGTTTATCTGTTTTAAAAAAATATTCAATGGTCATCCTAGGTTTTGCAACATATATTCTTAATTGCAGTCTTCCTTGAGATAATATTTTACTGCTTTATGTATAGTTTGGTGATGCTACAACAGTGTATTCCCAATTCCTCCTTCATGTCCTTCATTTTATTGTGATATATTTTACCTTTATACATAAAACATATACTCAATACATTGATACTGTTTTGCTAGAGACAGTTGGTTGTCTTTCTAAATGATTAAAATGAAAAAAGAATTATATTTAGCTCATTCATGAGCTAAATTATGAAACTAATTATGAAACTCTTTGGTCTATGCATATATGCTGCTAATGAGTTATCTTAGTTATTTGTCTGAAAAAATATTTATTTTTAATCTATTTTAGCAAGGTATGTAATTCTGAGTTGACACATTTTCCCCCCCGGCACTTTAAGGTTGCCATTTCACTGTCTTATGGCTTGCATAGTTTTCATATGAGAGGTATTTTCTAATTCTTACTTTTATTCTCCTGCATGTAATGTGTCTTTTTTCTAGTAGATATATTCAAGATTTTGTGTTTATTTGTGGTTTCTAGCAGCTGTATGTAGGAGGGGGTGTGTGTGTGTGCGTGTGTACGTGTGTGTGTGTGTTCTGGTATTCATTTTTCTTCGTGTTCTCTGACATTCTTGCATCTGTGGTTTAATGAGTTTCATTACTTCTGGAAAGTTCTTTGCAACCATCTCTTCAAATATTGCTTCTAATATATTCTCTTTTGCTCATCTCTCTAATATTCCAGTTATACAAATATTAGACCATTTGATATCATTCCAAAGCTCTTGAGTGTTCTTTTTCCTTCATTCTTTTTTACCTTTCAGTATAGGTAGCACAATCTAATGTCATATATTCTTCAAGTTTACTAATATTTTCTATGTATCCAGATGATGATAAGTCCACTGAAATCATTCTTCATCTCTGCTACATATTTTTTATTTCTGGCATTTTGACTTGACTTTTAAAAAATAATTTCATTCTTCTTTGCTGAAATTTCATATGAGCTTATGTATGTTTCCCCCTTTTCTCACTATGGCTTTGAACATATTGATTATAGTTATTTTAAATTTCCCATCTGACAATTCCAACATCTGAGTCATCTCTGAGTTTGGCTTTTTTGATTGCTTTGTCTATTGACAGTGTATTTTTCCTTTCTGTTTTTGTTTCTTGTCTTATAATTTTTGACCAAAATCAAACATGATAGGTAGGCAATGTAAATAGTATTTCTGTCTGGAAATAGGTTAGCCTTTCCTAAAGCTGGGAGAAAGTTGAGGTAATTTATTCAGAATTTGATCTGGGTTTGGGCTTTGTTGTTATATTAATCTCAGTGCTGTATAGACTTCAAATTTTTCAGTTATTACATTGTGTTTGGTGTAGAGGCCTGTTTTTTACAGAGTTTTGTCAAAATCTGCTCCATCTTCAACTTTGAATCTCCTCTTTTTGTCTGTACCTCAAAAAGTTTCTCTTTTTAGGCTTTTGTCCCTTTCCTGGAAGGGCCCAGCTCTGTATCTATTACTTGGTATTTGCTAATGTGGTGTGGTTGTGTTGGAAGTTTCTGTTTTCTGCTGTTAGAGAGCAGCCTCTTTTAGGCAGGTCTTATGTCCCTATGTACTAGGGTTAGGGCCTGCTCAATAATCCTGCCCTCCCCACAATGGTATGACCCCAAGACTTCTTTCTGTCCTTCCCCCAGAGGTGGAAGCTTTTATTTTGTTTTGTTCACTCACCTTAATGTATCTTTATCTGTAGTCTAGGGGTGAAAAAACTTGGCTGCCCTCTTAGTGACTTATAGCTTTTGTTCCATAATGGGAATAGAATAGAGGAATCTTAGTGAGACTTCTCACATTTCCTAAGCCATCTGTTCTTCCCCTTATGTAGACTATACTATGAGAGAAACTTTCGTCACTCTTTCCCTGCCCCTAGTCTTTCTTGAGGGTACCAGGTGAGTTTTGTGGAGAAGAGCTTCTAAATGGGCTTCAATTTTCCTTGGATTTGTGACTCCTTTGGGTTTTGTACTCTTGTGCTGGTCCATACTTGACCTTTAGAAATTTTTTGAAAATATTAACTTAATTGTTCTTAATGTCTCGTATAAATCCATCATCTGCCCCTAGCAAGCAAATGCTAAGTCCTTTTTTATCCCTTTGAAAGAAGTTTTCTTTTCTTTTTTTCTTTTTTTTAGTTTTTGGATTTGTTGGTTGCATTATGACCTCAGGTTTCTGATGAGTTTAAGAGAATGTGTCATTTTACAAATTACCTAAACTTTATTTTTGTTCTTTAAAGAGTAGAAATATTATTTCCAATGTTTTACATTCTAAGTGGAAGCCAGAACTTCAATCTTACACACTTAACACTGTACTCTAAAATTAAATTGGACATTCTCATTAATTGGGTAGCAAGTTTGATCTGGGATATAAATGTAAAAACAAGATATTAGTTTTCTTGTAATGAGCTCCATAGGTCCAGAGAGATAGTTATATGTAATAAGTCCTATAAAATTTATATAAAGTTATAACAGTTATGTATATGGTAACTTCTGAGATGGTTTTGCCAGAGATGATCCCAAAAGGTTCCACAAAGCAGATGATGTAGGACTGCAAACTCTGAGCATGAGTCAGAATTTAACAGTGAATGGAGGGAGAAAGGCATTCCTTTTGGAGAAAATGGCATGAACACAGCAGATACGTGGACGAGTCCAACATTTTCAGGGATGGAAAATGAGACAGATCTTAGGTTGAAAATGGGAAAGTCTTTGTTTTTCTGTGGTAAGGATTTAGCTTTTATTTTGTAAGCAGTTGGAATCTCAAAAATATCATAAGCCTGAGTTACACCAATGGAGCCTTGTTTTAGGATAACTCTAGCATCAGTTTGGAAGCTAATTTGGGAGAAAGAATTTATGTTAGGGAGCTACTGTAGTAATTTATAAGAAGATATAGTGTCTGAAACAATATGGAAATAGAGAAATAGTTGTCATCCAAAAGGCATCTCAGAGACTCTGTTAGAGTTCTCTCAGGGCTCTGACAGAGCAATAGTGCATTGGCTTATTACAATGGAAGCAGAAGTCCAGGTTTCCTTCTTGAAAGGATGGTCCTCATTAATGTTGGGTTGGGATGGGAGTTCTATCTTTCCATGTGGTTTCCACTAACACTGAGTTGAGGGTAGCCTTATTACTGTTAGGTGATGGTGAAAGTTCTGTCTTCACTAGAGCTCCTCTGATACCATCCAAGTTGGGAGGGGGAGGAATGTCTCAGTACTTTGAGGTGGGGGTCCAGGTTTCTTGTGTGGCCTATTCTAACACTGCAGAAGTGGAGGATGCCTGTTATTGTCTATCAAAAATGAAAGTCCTGGATCCCCACTTTGCATTCTCTGGCATCCTCTGGTAGGGGCCTGTGGTGCCTCATTACATCTTGGTGAGGATGGAAGTCTAGTCTCCTCATCTGGATTTGGCTGGCATAGAGAAAAATTTGTTTGTTTTTCTCTGTGCTGTTTGTCTATGTTTGTCTGGAGTAGAACATTTATTGTCCAAGAGTTTTCCGTTTTGCTAGATTGCCCCTTCCTTGACCCTTGCATAAAGAGAGTAGGCTTTCCTTAGGGCCTTTGTTGTCTGTGTTTGTTGGAATTTCTGGATTGCCAGTTTCTTCAGCTTCACTCTGGGGTATGTGTGGCAAAAGAGCCCAGAAAGCTTACCACTGTATTGTTCCTTGAATTTCATGGTCCCTGGCCAGTCTGCCAACTTCTCTGTACCTTTTGGTCTGCTTACCTTTTTATCATATATAGTGTCTAGGATTTTTGGTTGTACTCAGGGGAAGAATAGAGAAAAGTACAGCTATTTCATCTTCCTGAAAGTGCAAGTGTTTAAATTAGTCCTTAACAACATTATGACTAAATCTAATCTACTTCTTTCCATTTCACAGTGAAAATAAGAGCAATAGAAAATGGTAAAGGGAGATATGTATCTATAGATTGTTATGGGGAGAAATATTTCTCTAAAATGAGGGGTTTTGTGTAGTGGTTGTTCTCACTTAATCAAATGTTTATTGACTGTCTACCATGTACAAAGCACTATAGGGAATGGATAAGTATACACAAGTATAAGCCATGGGCCTCTCCTTCTGATTATTGAAAAGTTTATACGATTTGTTTAATATGTTCCAGAAGATGTACAAATGTTTTTAACATCCTGGCTGTTGGTGGCATTGGGAGTGGGGAATGCAGCAGAGATCTAGAATGAGACAGTCCCACTGGTCCAATTCACTCATGGCTTTATAGGTGGGGCAGTTTTACTAAGTTGCTTCTGGGGAGCCTCCATCTTTGTCTTTCTTCCTGATATGATATAGCCCACTAATTTGCTTCCGATACCTTAAAACCAGTGAACAAAAGCTCTTATTCCTCTTTTCTTAAAGTATTTGCCTACCCTGAGAACCCTTTGAAACCAGGATAAGGGACTGGATTCTTAGCTATATGACTATTGAACACTTGGTTTTTTTTGGGGGGGGGGGGGCGGATTCTACCTGCTTGGTAGAATTATCATCATGTTCTCATTTTTTCTTTTATACCAACGGATCATGGCAGCTGCAGTACGTGGCTGCTGTGCAGTCTATTGAAAACATGTATTTGGAGATACACTAGAAAAAGGCAGTATTTTAATCAGTGATTTATATGCACTTTTTAAAAAGCCTTGTCAAGCCTGCTTTTCCCATTTAACCTTGAATTCTTTTCATAACATTGTATCTTGATTTTATGTTCCTTAATGTGCCATATTTTTTCTCCACAATAGATTTTAAGCTAAATTGGCCCAAAACAAGAGGGATGCTGAATGCTTTTTGTAACCATGGAAACATTTCTGGGCACTTACTAAGGATCTGGTTGCCAATAGTAATGTAACAGAGAAAAGAGATACACTTCATTTAGCAGTTGCCTATGATTAAGAGGCAGATAGACTCCTTATAGTGTCATCTCAAGATAGATTTTTTGGTTTAAAGACCCAGCTCCAAAACACTAGCTTCTCAGTCAAGAAGCAGTTATGACACCTTTGATACGTGATGGGAAAGAATTCTAATTGCATTTAAAAATCATCTTTGTTTTCAGTTTTTCACCTCATAATTTTTTTGAGGCTGTTTTTTAACCACATATATTTGTTTCCAAGAAATATGCTCACTGTTTCCTGAAATAGCCTGCTAATGGAATTAATGTGTTCCAAGTGCCCTGGCATATAGAACTTTAGAAACATTCTTTGGCTAGATGTAATGAATTAAAAAAAAAAAAATAGAACAGCAGGCTTTGGAATCATGGTGATACAATTTGGCTTTTCAGTCAGATTATGAGGCTAATATAACATGAAAGGGAAAATCGTATAGTGTTATTAGTTGTTGGTTGGTCTCAAGCTTTTATGGATTGGAGGTATTTTACACCGCCGACGTTCTTAGGAGTGCTTGTGGCAATTGAGACTAAATGTATCAGGCAATATAATGCGATTGATTCACAAATCATACAGGCTTCATTTCTTTTCAATAGGACAAGTCACTGCACATCATCCCATCTTTCCCTTATTTCTTCTGTATTGCATGAATTCTTTCTTGAAACTACACCAATCTCTAATTGAATTGGTCTCCATTCATTAGGACTTCATTTGATAGCATATGCCGCCATATTCCTTGGTTATCTAGAACTGTCCATGAAAAAATTTAGTATTCCACAATATCTTCAGAATTTGTTTTCTAAAAACTTTTTGAAGTTTATTTTCTTGCTATGTTGACTTGCATATTTTAGAAAAAATAGGCGTTAATGAACATGCGAGGAGTTGACAGTTTTCAGAGGCTTGACATTGAAGGCAAGTATTTTTTTTTGCCATGTTATTTTGCAATTTTTATGTCATTTTTAAAGGAAATTTTTGGCATGTAACAAAATCCTATATGGACAGAAGTTAGAACATATACAAATGGTCAAAATGTGGATTTAATTTTTACTTTTATTTCTTATGTTATTATAATAGAATACTTGAACACTTTTAAGGACAGGTTTAAAATGAGGAAATAAATCTGTTTTCTGTTTTCCCATTCTACCCATCATTAGGAGTGGATTAGAGGGATTAGAGGTAAATTATACTACAAATAAGCTTAAGTTCCATTTTTCTAATTCCCAAGACACCCGAAATTTCTCTTTTTAAAAATATTTATTTATTTATTTGATTGACAGAGAGAGAGAGAGAGAGAGAAATCATGTGTGCACACAAGCAGTTGGGGAGGGACGGAGGGAGAAAATCTTGGGGACTCCCCTCTGAGCAGGGAGCCCAATGCAGGGCTCAGTATCAGCCTGAGATCAGGGCCTAAGCTGAAACCAAGGGACCGACCTCCAAACAACTGAGCCACGGAAGCATTCCCAGAAATTTCTCCTTAATAATGGAATTAATTGATAATAAAAATGTTCAGTAATAAGAAAAACTCAGGAATCTTCCTTTGCCTGAGACTGAGACAGTAATAGAACCAGGTGAATCTTTTGCAATTATCTAGCCTAACTGGGAGAAAGCAAGAGCCAGGTAGGAACTATAAACTTAATAAGACCTTTTCTTCATTTACTGTCTTGACCTTCTTACAGAGGGAGATTTTTATCTGTGTGTTGGTGTGTTTTTTTCATCTTTCAAAATGCCGTAGAGATACTGTCTTCTTTCCCTCTTCTCTTCTCCATTCTTTGGTAAACCTCCCTTCTCTCTCTCCCTGTACTCTTGTCAGATATCCACCTCTGAGGAGAGAGGATCCTGTTTCTGAAAAGGAGCCGTATACTGGGGTTTCTGATTTGTGATGATGAGTTCTTCTTCCCTTTGTGCTCCTGTTAATTATGCTCAGGGGGTGGTCTACGCCACTGCTAATGGAGTTTTAGTGTCCCTTACATTTCCTAGTTTTTAAATTTATGAAACATTTCAAAACACAGAAAAATATAGCATGATATAATAAACACCCACAAATCCACCACTTAACTTGGCCACATCGTAAGGTTTTGTCATATTGAACTCAGATTTTTTTTAAAGAAGTCATCTAAGACCAATATAATTAGAATGTCCTGTGAACTCCTCTTTGTTTTCTTTCTCTTCTCTCTTCACTAGGAGTAAAACAAATCTAAATTTGGGGTAAGGGTCCCAGTGCAGTTTTTTTTTTTTTTAAAGATTTTATTTATTTATTTAACAGACAGAGATCACAAGTAGGCAGAGAGGCAGGCAGAGAGAGAGGAAAGGAAGCAGGCTCCCTGCTGAGCAGAGAGCCAGATGAGGGGCTCCATCCCAGGACCCTGGGATCATGACCTGAGCCAAAAGCAGAGGCTTTAACCCCCTGAGCCACCCAGATGCCCCTCCCAGTGCATTTTTATGCCTTTGTTGCAAGTATTTGTATTTGTAAATTTTACACAACATAATTTTGCATGTTTTAAGTGGTACAAACTATATGACATTAAGCATGTTATTCTACAACTTGTTTTTACTTCCCACTCAATGCTATGCTTTTGAGTTATTCAGACACATGGAAATTTGGTTTAACTTTAACCATATTTTATATATGGTAGTCCACTATATTAAATAATATAGCATTTGTCTATTCATATGTTGATCTAATTTAATCAATTTAAAAATTTTTTCTAGTTAACCTCCAGTGCAATATTGGTTTCTGGAGTAGAAATCAGTGATTCATCATAATTTATCCATTCTTTCAGACATCTAATTTATGTCCACATTTTCAGTTATGAATATTCCTGCAATGTAAATATATCTTTGAGCACATATACTGGAGTTTCTTTAGATGGCATTTATGAAGGAGACAGTGCTATTTTGGGCCCCTTCCTTTAACTAGGTGCTTCTTCCAGGGTTGAGTTCTTTTGAATAGATTTTTTGGTCCTCCCCAACTTTTTCTTGAGATGATTCAGATTGGTTCTGTAACCAAGAGAGTCATAACCAACAGTGTGCTGAAGCCACTAAAAGAACCTAAGAGTTGTGTGTGTTTTCCATAGCAAGTTTAAACACTGAATGAGAACATGCGCAGTGATGCCAAAGTTTAGGGGGCTTTCAGGTTCCTTTGAAACTTTAACAAAAGTTATGAACCACCTTATTCAAAAAACATACATATGGTATATCAAAACATTTTTACAGTGAAATTTCATGGGTTCATGGACCACCTGAAGTTCCTCTGTGATACCCTAAAGTCTACAAGGTTTACAAGAAAAAGCTAATATAATAATATAGTCAGGAGTCAACCACCATTACATTTCATTTAAAATTTGGCTTTTCTCCTAAGAAAATAAAATTGGAGAAATACATTAGGATCTGTGTTTGTCTTAAGATGTTGTCTCTATGCTCAAATCTATTCTGCTATGTCCTGCTTTGGATGTTGGGGCTGGAATTCTGCAAACTCTAGTTCTCATTGACCAGGGGTGTTCTCCTATGTTGTGCCGAAAAGAGTGGTAGAGGGATACTGGAATGGGAGGAAGGGAGAAAGGACTTGCTTTTTCCCACTTTTTCTAATTTTTCCTGTTACTGACACCCCAGAAGAGCCCTTAACACTGCTGCCAGCAGTTTGGGTTCTAGTTTCTACCTTCTTCCAACATTCCAGAACCAGCTTCATGGCACCCTGCTCAGGGGTGACAGCCCTGTCCAGGCAATGTTCACTCCCCAGAGCCCAAACTCTGTGGAGTTCCTCTTCTTAGATCCTGAATTACCAGCAGCATGCAGGTAGTGTTAGAGCTGATGTTGGAGTCTCATATCCTTGGGTCTTATCTCTGAGCTTCTAGTTTCAATAACCTTGTCTGCTTCCCTTTGTTTCTGTAGCTTCAGGGGTGGTAGCTACTTCCTGAAGTTATAATCTCTTGAGCTATTTCCATGTTCTTCTTTCTATTCATTCAATACCTAATAGCTGTAGAACCAATTCTCTATATTAAATATCCATTATTGAAATACCTATTGTGGTTTTTGTTTGCCTGACTAGGCCTTGACCAATATAGTCATTAAAGTGTTGCCCGAGCAGTTGTATAGGTCTTAAAGTAGTCCATATTAATCATGGAAGAGCTAGAATGTGCATGTGAACTAAGACTTCCTAGAAGTGATGTGAACTGGTAAAATGAGCATCTAAGTCTTTCCCATATTTGATATTCACCATGCAAAGAAAGGTAACATATTAGGTAATAAGTGCCATGTAGGAAAATAAAGCTATTTAAGGGGATAAAAATAAATCATGTGAGTGGTATTTTATATAGAATGGTCTTATATTTTATATAGAATGACCAGTATCTTATATAGGTGGTTCTATATTTTATATAGGTAGTGCTGTATTTTATGTACTATGACCTCTTCAAGAAGCGAGCAATTACCTTCTTAGGCTGTATTGTCAGAGCCTATTTCAAAGCCAAATTAGAACTTCAGGTTTTTCTGGGTTTTATTCTGTTTTGATACTATAAAAAGTAGCCCCTGCTAAACTTATGTATGGAAAGTTGGAAAACGTTTTTCCTGCATTTAGACCCATAATGACACACAAGTATTTTTATGTGAACCTGTGCTAGATTAGTTTGTATATAAACCACTGTTTCTGATTCTTGATACTTCCCTTTGCAAGGCTGAACATCCTTGGAACCATAAAATGGGAACGAGGCAATACTGCTTGTGTCCCAGAAGCCATGCTATTTTCATAATTGAACCAAATTCGAGTTATGCTGGGAATTTCTCTATTTCTTATAAGCAAAGAAAAAGAGGGAGTGAACTCAAGTAATTGATAAATCTGGGAGTAAACCTGGTTTCCTGAGTTCTCTCCGCAAGTTCAAATGTTAATCTTTGGTACCTCGTTTTTCTTTCCCTATCTCCAGTCTTTTCTCTGCTTCCTTCAGAGCTGGCTCCATTCTTTGGCTCCGTGTCTAGTGAGATGGTTGCCAGAAGCTCTAGGTTTATATCTTCTTAGGTTATAATCCAGTAGAAAGAGAAATGCCAATTTCTGGCAACTTGAAAAAATAATTCCAGGGTTAGCACTAATTGGTTTTTATTTGGTTGGCTTGGCTTGGCTTGAATTATATGTCCAACCTTAGCGATCACTTAGAAATCTGTGATGCTCTGTTTGGACAGACCTATGTCACATGTCACCCCTGGACTTGGTAGAGATAGGCTTTATCAGAAAAATGGTCTTGATTATGGGGAGAACGTGGTTTACCAGAAGAAGATCAGAATTTCAGAAGCTGGAGGAACAGATGTTGGGTGGCCAAACTGCTCTGAACAAACAATTCGCAACAGCTGTATTTCAGTTTTAAAAAGGAAAGAAAGGGGCGCCTGGGTGGCTCAGTGGGTTAAGCCGCTGCCTTCGGCTCAGGTCATGATCTCAGGGTCCTGGGATCGAGTCCCGCATCGGGCTCTCTGCTCGGCAGGGAGCCTGCTTCCCCCCACCCCTCTCTCTCTGCCTGCCTCTCCATCTACTTGTGATTTCTCTCTGTCAAATAAATAAATAAAATCTTAAAAAGGAAAGAAAACTTTATTATTACTATAGAAGCCTAATAGAAACAGAAGAAAAAAGGAATCTACACATATATGAAGGTAATAGTAGGCAATGAAAGAGAATAAGAAAAAGTTACATCAAATCAGACACTTACCATGCCCAATCTCATCCTCTGGGGAAGCCCCATGGGACGGCCAGGCTAGAGTTCTGATAGAGAGGCCTGGGCAGAGCCCCCTCCCCTCAGATGAGACTTCCAAATGGCCACCTCCATAAGGGCCATATTATAGGGCAAATAACAGGGCTTGAGATTAAACATTTGTTTGCCTATGCGCAACTTGGAGAAAGACCATTTCCATGTTATCATGTTTATATTTTTAAGGAGCCTGAGCAGTGTGTGTCTGCCTCCCCTCCCAGATTCTATTCTCAGGGTCCAGCCCAGCATGGGTCAGGAGGGGATGGGAGACAAGATTTGTAGCTCTTGGTACCCAAAACAGAAGAGTTAGTTCTGGCCTGGAGGCTGGATAATATATTTCAAACAACCAGGCTCCCAAGGTTATTCACACAGGATAAGTCTCAAAAACACCATTCTTTAGCCTACCTGTGTACATGCAGGTCCAGGTGGTCGCTTATGTGGGACAAATCACAAAAACATTTATCCATACAGAACACAAATAAACAAAAAAAACCAAGAACTCTGTCAGAGGAGTCAGTGTCTTTCATGGATCTTTCTACTGTCTGTACATCATACGCTGATTACAAGCCTGTTCCAAGGATGAATCTAGATTCCTTGTGTCACCACATATGCCTTATGTCACCACAGGTGCTATGAACACCTGCTTCTCAGTGCTTAGGGATGCACGTCTGCTTCAAGTCAGGAAAAACAATTTTTCATGATACTTCTGATTTATATCATGGCTCCTCTCCTGGATGTTAGAAAATCTTCCTAACTCACCCTTTTGTCTCTCTCTCTCTCTTTCTATCTATTTTAGAGTGTAGGAGGAGCAGAGGGAGAGAGAGAATCCTAAGCAGGCCCCATGCCCACTGTGGAGCCTGATGTGAGGCTTAATCTCACAACCTTGACATCATGACCTGAGGTGAAATCCAGAGTCGATGCTTAACCAACTGAGTCACCAGACGCTCCTCTAACTCACCTCTTTTAGAGGCACTTAATTGCCCAATTAATGGTATGGGATATGTATTAGTTATCCATTGCTACATAATAAATTTTCACAAACTTAGTGGCTTAAAATGACAAACTGTTATTATTTCAGGTTCTATGGGTTAGGAATCCAGGCCTAAGTTAGCTGGGTCCTCTGCTCAGTGTCTCCCAAAGCTCAAAATATCAGTTAGGTTGCATTCTCAATTGGAGGTTGGACTGGAGAAAAATCTACTTCCAAGTTTCTTAGGACATTGACAGAATTAGTTTCCTGGATATAGGACTGAAGACCCCAGCTTTATGCTGGCTGTTGGTTGGAGGCTGCCTATAGCTCATAGAGGCCATTCCTGGTTCTTTGCTACATGGGCTTCCTCAGTGTGGTTGCTTACTACATCAAGTTAGCAAGGAGAAACTGCTGGCAAAGGAATCTTGTATTATGTAATGTCATGATGAGTGTGACATTCCATCACCTTTGACATACTCTACCGGTTAGAAGCACATTGCAAGTCCCAGCCATAATGAAGAGGAGGGGATCACACAAAGGTATGAACATTAGGAGGCAAGAATGAGGGTAGGGATGGCCACCTTGGGGTCAGCCCACTACAGGATCCTGGATTGGCTATTTAAATAAAGTAGAGAAGTTACACAAAAGGTAGGAGTTACTTACATGCCTTCTTTGAGTTATTTGAATGTAAAGGGTTTATTTTTTTTTTCAAATGAAGAAATTGTATTTTTATCTTAAAAGGCAACTGTTCCTTTCTCTTGGCTGCTCTGCAAATGGTTCATCCAGGAATTGTTCATAAAAAGATTTTGGTTAGAAGCTAAATCTGTAGACTTGAATTGATTTTGAAATGGTAGTGTAAAGGGAATGAAGACATCTCAGGAAAACTTGCCACTGGTGCATGCTCTCTCGTGGGAAGTGCCCAAGAGACCTTGCCAAGAGTCCTTATTGATTTTGTAGATTGCGGCAGGTGAAGAATTTCTTGGTTTGCTAATATCTATAATAATAAATATAACAGTGAAAGGTATTCAGTAAATATAACCTTGACTATGGGATAAGCATTTTATAAACATGATATCTCTTAATTATAATTTTGTGAAGTATGTCTGTTGGTGGGTGAATGGATTATTATTATTTTTAAAGAAAAGACAAGAGTTCTAAGGAGACTCAGTTACTTCTTCAATGTACTTAGCCTGTAAAGAAGTTGGGAATCCAAACCGCATGTGTCTGACTCAACACATCAAGGTGCTTTCCTTATGTAGCCACTTTCCCAAAGTGAGCTGAAGTGCTCCCACACCTCCAGCTCCGCAGCAGTTTTGGTCAACAAATTACTGCACATTATAGCTTCTGACCGGGGACTCCTAAGCTGAGTTTAAGGAATTAATGGGAGAGCAGGTTATATTTGTGGTCTCCATTACCCTAGCTCCTGCTTGCCTCTTTACTCACTGTGCTCTGACTTCTCCTCTGCCACTGCAGTGGCCACACACTTCATTATATAAACAGAACCTCATCCTCATTCTACTTATCTTGCCTGTGAACATTGCTAAATATTCTTCCCTTGAAACTCACTCCTCACCGAAGTTCTGGACTCCACGTGTTCTTAGTTTTCTCCTTGCTTCATCTTTTTACTCCTTTCCTTTCACCTTCCTCTGCCCATCCCTTGAATACCGGCTTTCCCTCTTAACACACTCCTCTATGACTTAACTTCAATTCTGCGTCTATAGTCTGGACCTTTTCTTGAGCTCTGGGCTCATACATCCCACTGCCTTCACTTGAATGGTATCACACATGCCAAATTAGTTGAAAAACATAACTAATACATCAAAGTAATAGAGAAGTTTCTCTCAGCTCCTTATCCCTCCTAGCTCCCCTACCCCACTTGTATTTTTTTCAGTATGTACTAAATCCCATTATTTCTGTCTCCAGTTTCTCTTGTGTCTGTCTGTTGCACCTCTTTATCCCTCTACCTTATTTCATATTATACACACACACACACACACACACACACACACACACACACATGTGCGTGTATGTATGTGTGTGTGTGCATCTCCTCTTCTGCTTGATCTATTTCAATAATTGGCAACTGGTTTTTCTATGTTCTTTCCATCTCTCTCCATTCCAGGGGTTCCTCCCAGGATGTTCATTCTAAAGTCTGCATCAGATTTTTAGATATCAGGCTTCTCATATAAAAAGCCTTCCATGATGATTTCTTTCCTTTGAAAGATACATAGCCTTCAATGATTTGGGCCCACCATCTTCCAGCATCTGGAAACACTGGGCCCATTTCACACCTAAACATTTGGTTTCTTTCTCGCTGCTCTTGTGCTTTAGTGAAAACTGCTCATCTTTCAAGAGTCATCTCAAGTATCATTTTCTCTGGGAAGCTCTCTTAGTCCATTCAGGCTGCTATACCAAAATACTATAGACTGAGCAGCTTAAACAACATTTATTTCTCACTGTTTCAGATGCTGGGGAATTCCAGTTTAATGCACCAGCATATTTTGTCTGGTGAGAGGCTGCCTTCTGGTTCATAGACAGCCATCTTCTTGCTGTGTCCTCACATGGTAGACTCTCTGGGGTCTCTTTGTTAAGGGCAGAAATCTCATTCTAAAGGGTTCTACTCTCATTAGCTAACCACTTCCCAGGGACCCGACCTCTTAATACCATCATACTGAGGGGTTGGGATTTCAACGGAAGAACTGGGGGGAGGGGGATAAACATTTAACTCATGAAAGAATCCTTCCCTATCTTCTTTCTCCCACTTCTGTCATATTCCCCACCCTATTCCCCTGTGTGCCCCACCCCCATCCTTTTCTGGAAGTTAGCTGTTCCTCTTCTGTGTTCCAATAGCTTATTGCACTTTTCAATAATGCAGACTTTATATTGTATGTAACTTTAAAATAAACAAGAGTGCCCACGCAAGTCTGTAGGCTCTTTGATGGCAAGGCTTTTTTAAAATCTTTGCATTTCTAGCATTTAGCAAACATCCATTTCATGAAATGAAAAAAAAAATGAATTACTTAATGATTAGACATAAAGCTAATCTTAGCAGTCACGACCACATCTCCTTACCTTCAGGAAAATGATCGACCTGTAGATATCCTACCATTAAGTATAGATTACAGATTGTTGGAAAAATCTAGTCAGTCACACCCTCCAGGTTTCTTAACACTATTGACACTGTGTTGGAAGATACAGGCAAAAAGACAGGATCTGGAGAATTTCCTTGATCTTCTCCATCCAGCATTAGTGAAGGCTTACAAGGCAAGTGAAAAGAAATTGCAGATGTTCCCGTGATAGCCTTCCCTTGTCATTGTTTCTCTGAGATAGAAGTCAAGACCCATGAGTGCTGCCTCTATTGTTGAAGTCGGGAGCCCTGGGGAAGCTACTGTGGCATCATGATGCAGAGCAGCTGTGAATGGACTGGCTCAGACAATTTGGCAGTAGTAAAGCCATTACAATGGAGAGCCAATTGCTATGTCCTGGCAACATCTCCTGAGCATGCACCAGGGACAGAAGATCAAGGGAGCAATAGCTCTTCTTTGGCACTCCCACTGTGGAAATGAAGTCATGCTATTTCAGTTCTCAGTGGCATGGTCCCAAGTCACTTTCACAAGAGGTATCTTCTTGTCAAAAGGTTTTTAGCTAAGATGGGAAAGATGTCCTATATATAACATTCATTCACTGTTAGTGCAGAAGAATATTTATTTTGCTGGTTATCAGCTGAGTCTTTGAGATATTTCTGATTTATATTTTTGGTTTATAGTTATGGCATTCATAACAGTAGAATTCTTGTTGAACTATCAGAAATTGGCCCTAAGATGTGTTTCTGAAACTGCTGTGATTTTATCTACATTAACTTTGTATTGTTATTCTGATATCCATGTTTAGGCTCCCCCACTAGACTGTAAACTCCTTAGAACTTGAACCATGTGTTAATCATTCCTGTATCCCATCACCACTGTATTTAGTGCTTTGACTTGCATATGCCAGAGTCACAATAAATGTTTCACAATTAAGTTCATGGAGATGTTAAATCCTATTGACTCCACAATAAATGTATATCTAGAATCAGGCTGTTTCTTTCTACTATCACTGCCATCATGGTGTTTTAAGCAACCATTATCTTTCCCCTGTGTTACTGAATTTATATCCTGATTTCTTCATATCCACCTTTCTTCTCACATGGCCCGTTTTCAACACAGTTCTCAGTGCTCCTTTCAAAACTTAAGTTAGAACCTGTCATTCCTTTGCTGTCAATAGTTTCCATCTGATTTAGAGTAAAAGGCATAGCTTTTTCAGTGGCTAGGTGGTCCTTGGTAATCTCGCCCCATGTTAGCTCTCTGACTTTATTCCACTATTTTCTCCCTTGTTTACTGTGTCCCATCAACTCTGGAGCCCTCAGATCTTCTTCTAAAACACTAGCTGTGCCGCTGGCTCAAGACTTTTGCATAAGCTCTTTCCTCTGCCTGGAAGGCCTGTCCTCTGGGTGTCTTTGGTGTCTGCTCCCTCATTTCACACAGATCTTTACTCAAATGGCCCTTCTCAGACGCCTTCCTGATCACATGAATGTAGACTATACCCATCTTCTTTCCATGCCATTTTTTTTTTTAATAGCATTTCTCACTATTTGACCTGTTTTACTTATTTGTCTCCATGAGGGCAGGTATTTTTATTCATTTCATTCACTGATGTATCCCCTACATCTAGAAGTGCTTGCCTTATGAAAGTATAAAATAAATATTTGTTGAAAAAAGGAATGAATACTTTTTTGTTGTTATTTGACATATCCTATTTTCAAGTAGTTTATTCTGACAGCAGTCACAAATTGAGTGGCAGAATTTGCCTTGAGATGCTTTTAGATTTATAATAAGAGGAACAATAAGGTTTTGAAATGTATGGATTGCAGTTTTTCTTCACTTTTCACAAGCATTAGAAGTGAGCTAAAACTTTAACAGAAGAAAAAAAACTGTAGTAATACAAAGACTTTATTTTGAGACATGGGTTTTTGTATGTAATTAGAATGTGCTTATTTTTTTAGAGTCTAGGAACATGGAAAAACACAAATGAAGTGTTTTTGTTTTTGTTTTTGTTTTTTAAGAGAGAGAGAGAGAGAGAGCACTAAAGCAAGCAAGCAGGGGAAGGGTCAGGGAGAGGGGGAGAGAGAATCTTGAGCAGGTTCCATGCAGCTTGGAGCCTGATGCAGGGGCTCAGTCTGATGACCCCAATTTCATGACCTGAGCCAAAATCAAGAGTGGGACACCTAAGCAACTGAGGTACCCAGGCACCTTACAAATGAAGATATATTATACCTTTTTCCTCATGAAAAAAAAGAAAAATCAATTCCGTTATCTGAATTATCACAGAGAATTGCGTGTGAAGACTATGGTCTTAGGAGCCATAGAAGTTCAAATCTGAAATTGCTACTTTCTTGCTATATAAGCAAGGACAAGTTACTTAACCTAGGGAGGCTCTCTTTTCTCATCTGTAACAGGGGATAGCCTTATCTAGTTAAGTGTGAGAATTTACACAAGACCAGGCACAGAATTAGCATGTAACAGTTTCCTTTTTTCAAATATTCCTCCTCTGCTTTTTTTTTTTGGGGGGGGGGGGTCTCTTTATGGTCTTTTTTCAAATAGAATCTTTGAGGAGATGCTCCAGGCTCCCAGCTATTTGTCTCATATGATACTTTTGCAAACACAGTGAATCTTCTTTTGCTCTCTGGCTATGTAATCAGGCAGTAGGTGGAGTAGAATCTAAGTCATGGGAAGTACCTTGGTCTGTTCTGTGGGAGGATCAAACCAAGAGGAGGGGACATCAGCCTTTTATCCTTGGGCCTCTGTTTAAGGTGAGCTGCTGACTGCATCATTTCAAAGTGCTAAACCAACACCCTATTCTAAGTGGTGGTCTGATTATAGTCCAATCAAAGACTGTTACTGCAGTGTTTGAAACCTTGGAGATGGGATGCAATGGGAATTAGTGAAGTGAAATTTTTTTTTTAAAGATTTTTATTTATTTGACAGAGATCACAAGTAGGCAGAGAGGCAGGCAGAGAGACAGAGAGAGGGGGAAGCAGGCTCCCTGCTGAACAGAGAGCCTGATGCGGGGCTCGATCCCAGGACCCTGAGAACATGACCCGAACCGAAGGCAGAGGCTTTAACCCACTGAGCCACCCAGGCACCCCAGAATTTTTTTTTTTTTAATAAAGCAATCTTTAATAAATCCTTTAGTAAAGAAATCCTTAATAAAGAAATCCTTATTAATATAAGTAATAAGTTATTAATAATAACTTATTAGTTAGAGATACACTTGAATTAGCAAAGCAGCTGATTTTATATGGGTCATTTCATAAATCAGACCTAATGGCTCTAGAAGAAATTGGCCTGACAATCTTGGCATTCTCCTGTTGAATTTTAGAGATTTCTTTATTTTGTGATACTTTATTTTTGCAAGCTGGAAAAACTTTAGAGATTCTAAAACCCTCATTGCTTTCATTTTCTTTCTTTCTTTTTTTTTATTATGTTATATTAGTCACTTTCATTTTCTTAGAGTTTTTCTTTCTCCCTAGTAGATAGGTAAAAGTAAATTAACATATGACTTCACTCAAGTTTACATAATTTTTCCCCCTGTATCCCTATTACCTTATTTCTATTTTAGGAGAGTAGCTACAACTCTAGCACCTCCCTTTTTAAAACAAAAACAAAAGCACTTCATTCTAGAGAACTTTGGAGAGTTCTGAAGTTTATCTATAAATTCACAAGGAGATGTTGAATTGAATTTGGAGAGTTCGCTTTCAAAGTTTTCCACATTTTACAAGGGGAAGGCATGGCACACAGTAATTCATCTCCCAAAAATTTTCCATGTTTTTACTACTCCCCACCTCCCATCACCACAGTTTTTCACCAACCAGCATTTCTGGCTCTCAGCTGGAACCTTAGACCCTGGCCTCCCTTGTGGTGGGCTCATTCACCTTTAAGGAGTCTTTGTTTAAGCACACAGAATCTCTGCAAAGCTTAGCTAAAATTCTCAATGTGCTGATTAGGGGGCCCGGTATCCCTAGAGCAATGCTTGCAGTTTGTGCTCTTAGAAATTCACAGACTATGGACTCTGAAAAACAATCTGAGGGGTTTGAAGGGGCGGTGGGGGGATGGGAGGTTGGGGGAACCAGGTGGTGGATTCGGGGCAGGGATTGCATGGAGCACTGGGTGTGGTGCAAAAATAATGAATACTGATATGCTGAAAATAAATAAAAAATAAATTAAAAAAAAAAAAGAAAAAATTCACAGCGATGTGGCTAATGTGGGTCTTCACTGGAAATCCTAGTCCTGAGTTCTCAGGATGCAAATGGTTTGAGAAAAAGAAAAGTTGTGAAGGTTCACATTTGTGGGAGGAGGAATTTTATTCTTTCTTGGAGTATGAACTATTTGATTTTTTAAAAACATTTCTACTGACAGTCCACGTAGGGACCCTTTTCCTGGTTTTATTTATTGTTGAGGGTTTTCTTCTTAAGCCATTTCCTCCTAAGAACTCATCCTGTGCCATTACTGTTAAGCTTTTGTCATGTTTTGCAATTTTTTTTCCAAATATGCTTTTACTAGAGTATCAGTTGGTCATTTAGGGGAAGGTGATTGTTTATTATTTTTATGTTCAGAATCACCAAGAGGCAAGACTAAAATCCCAAATCAATTTTATGTAAAGTCCTATTTTCTAAGGTATCACTTGGAAACAGCAGTTGCCATGGCATTTCACCATCTGATTTTGAATTCTGGTCCAACAATTTATTTCTTGGGTGGCTCTTGGGCAAATCTCTTGGAGACCCTCGACCTCAGTTTTCCCATCTATGTTACCTCCTAATTGTAAGTATTTAGTGTGTGCTGTATGCAAAGCATTTAGGGTGGAGCCTGACTTACTTTAGGTTCTTAATAAACATTAACCATTTGAAGTTCTGTTTGTTGAATATTCAGCTACATTTCCTTTTAGACTTTTTGTCCCTGGTTGATGGAAAGGTGATTGTTTTACACTTAACTTTGTGATCCCTTAGGAGTCCACATTGGTATATGGTACAAAGTCATGTTCTAACTTGGCGGTTTTTTTCTGATGGGCCATATTTTTCCAAGTAAAATTTGTTGAACAATTTTGTCCTTCCCTGTTGATTTTTGTAAAACTATAGAACTTCGTTTATTATTTATCATGTTCTTCTGTCTCTTAACCTGTGTCAGGGATGCCTTATCTAGTCCCTTAGCTGTTGGTCAACTCTTGGTCCTAGTACTTAGGTTTTTAATTTTGTTTATTTTTTGGTCTTTTTGTTTATTCTTTTATTGAAGTATAACTTATACACAATGAAGTGCATGAGTCTTGAGGACTGTTTATTTATGTTTTCATTCTTGTAATTATCATACACGTCAAATTAGAGACCCCAGATATCTCCCTCATGCTTGTCCCTAAAGTAATCACTATAGTAACCTCTATCACCATAGATTAATGAAATTTCTATTTCATTTCTATTCCTACTTTGTTTAGGAATAGACCATGAGATAAATTTTTTTTGTGTGCTTATTCTGCATCTATTGAAATAACTATATAATTTTTCCCTCCCTTTATTTATTACTGGGTAGATTAAATTGGTAGACTTTCAAATATTAAACTAACTTTGCATTTTTGGAATAAATCTCATCTGGTTTTGATATATAGTTCTTATATATCAAGGGATTTGAATTTCAAATATCTTTGTTATGGTTCTACATCTTTGTTCATGAAAAATACAGACCGATCATCTTCCTTTCTTGTAATATTCTTTTCATGTTTTAGTATCAAGGTTATGCCTGCATCATCACATGATTTGGGCAATGTTTACCTCTTTTTCTATTATCTTATTATGCAAGCTTGGTATTTTTTCCTTTCTAAAGTTAGTCAGATTTCATCAGTGAAACCACCTGGGATTGGAGTTTCTTTGTAAAAAGAAATAATTGATCAATTTTTTTAATAGATAATGAACCTCTGAGATTTCCTTCTTATGTCATATCATTTCAAATATACAATTTTTTCTAACATATACAACTGAAGTTATAAGTTTCCTTAAAAACCTTGCTTTAGGACGCCTGGGTAGCTCAGTGGGTTAAGCCTCTGCTTTCAGCTCAGGTCATGATCTTGGGGTCCTGGGATCGAGTCCTGTGTTGGGCTCTCTGCTCAGTGGGGAGCCTGCTTCCCTCTCTCTCTCTCTGCCTGCCTCTCTGTCTACTTGTGGTCTCTGTCTGTCAAATAAACAAATAAAATATTTAAAAACAAAACAAAACAAAAAAAACCTTGCTTTAGCTGCCTCCCACAGGCTTAGCATGTTGTATTTTCCTTATAGTTTAGCTCAACATATTTTCTAATTTGATCCAAAATGTCTTCCTGTTTATCTTTCTTTTATTTATTTCTAGTTTAACTGCCTTAAATTCAGAGAATATTCTCTCGTGATTTCATCCTTTGAAATTGGAAATTTGTGATACTTTATGATACAGCACATAGTCCTTTTCCCCCCCATATAGTCCATTTTTTATAAACATCCCATTTAAATTTGAAAAGAATGCAGGAAGGTATATGTATATTTTATATATATATACACACATATGTATTTTTCCTATACAAGGGTAAGATAGTTAATCATGTTCTATTTTTATATACTTTATTTTCAGTTTGTTATATCAGTTTTAGAGAGAAGAATGTTAAAATCTTGAAATAAGATTAAGACCTTGTTTCTCTCTATAATTTGAAGGGTTTTTTAATTGTTTGATTTTTGTTTTGTGGTAATTTTTTTTATTGTTTTATGTCAGTCACCACACCAAAACTAATACATGATTAGTTTATTACTAATACATGATTAGTTTTTGATGCAGTGTTCCAAGATTCATTGTTTATGTACAACGCCCAGTGTTTCATGCAATACATGCCCTCCTTAATATCCACCACCAGGTTCACCCATTCCCCCACCTCCCTCTCCTCTAAAACCCTCAGTTTGTTTCTTAGAATCCACAGTATCTCATGGTTATTATGTCTTCCTATTAAATTGACCATCTTATCATGAAATGTCATTTCTTATTTTGAATACTTCTTGCTTTAAAGTTTACTCTGTCTGATATTAATATAATTATACCATGTTATTTTTGGTTAGTATTTGCATGCTACATCTTTTTTTCTTTCTAATTTTATCAAATTTAAAGTAGGCCTCTTGTAAATATAGAAGATAGATATAGTTGTGTTTCCTTTACTTTTATCTAGTATGATGATATTTATATTTTGAGTGAAGTATTAAGTCTATTTACATTTAGTATAGTTATTGATAATTGGATTTAAGACCTCTTACTCTTTGTTTTCTATCCTCATCCTGTCTGTTCTTTGATCCATTATTTTTTCCTTGCCTTTGGATTAATCAAACACTTCTATTAGTCTGGTTTCCTTTAATTTTTTTAGTTGTATATTATTTTATTATAATGTTATATTTGCATACTTATTATTTTATATATTTATATAATTCATTATTGACATTTTAAAGTCTAGTCTAAATGAATACTTTTATCACTGCCTGAATGATGCAAAAACTTTATATAATATTTTAATTTCACATATAACCTCATCTGTACTTTTTTGTTTCTGTTGTCCTATCTTTTACTTCTTCAAATACTTTAAATCCCCAAGGAATTATAATTAATTTGGAGGAGGTGGTTGAAGATTTTATTTCTTTATTTGTGGGTGGGGAGGAGCAGAGGGAGAGAGAATTCCAAGCAGACTCTGTGCTGAGCACGGAGCCCAACACGGGGCTTGATCTCCTGACCCTGAGACCAAGAGTTGGATGCTCAACCAACTGAGCCATCTAGGCACTCCTAATTTTGTCTTTTAAAATGTAATTTAAATATTCATGTGTTATGTAAGGATCTTACAAAAGTATATTCCTACTTACTTCCTCCTATCATTTGTCATAATACATTTTACTTTAACATATGTTCTGAATACTCAAAATGTTGCTATTATTTTTGCTTTAGACAGTCTTCTTTTAGAAAAATTAGAAATAAGAAAATATATTTTTAAATTTCCTTTAATTTATGTCATTTCCAGTACTCTTCATTTTGTTAAATAAGTTCAAGTTTTCATCTGTGTTAACAGTTTTCTCTCTGAAGAACTCCATCTTTAGTACAACTGTGCTGCAAATGAGTTCTCTGTTTTTGTTTGAAAACTTCTGTATTTCTGTTTCATTTTTGATAGATATTTTCATTGTTTGGTAATTTTTTCCCCCTCTCAACACTTGGATGCCATTCCAATTGTCTGTGGCTTCGTAGTTTTTAACAAAGGATTTTTATTTCCGTTCCCCCATATGTAATATGCTCTTTTCTCTCTGAGAGTTGGAAATAAATTTGCTTACCCTTGTTTTTCAGCAGTTTGAATATGATAAGTGTGTGTATGTTTGTGTGTGTTTAATTTATCTGGTTCTGTGTTCTTTAAGGTTATTTAAACTTCTTGGATCAGCATTTGACTCTTTATTAATTTGAAAGAACTCTTGGCTGTTATCTCTTTAAACATTTTTTGCTGTTTCCTCTCTCCTCCTAATGAGATTCCAGTATCTCATGTTACACCTTTAAATACTGACCACAGTTCTTGGATGTTCTATTCTTTAAAAAGAAAAAAAAAAAAAGACCTTGTGTTTCAGTTGAGATAATTCCTATTGACCTTTTTAAAAATTTTACAGTGTTTTTTTTTTTCCTTGACTGTGTTAAGTCTAATGTTGATTGCATTAAAGTGATTCTTCATCTCTGACAGTTTTTTTTTTCCCTTGCATTTGCATCAGGTTCTTTTTTAAAGTTTCAGTCCCTGGGATACCTCATCTGATGGTGCATGTAATCTTTCTTTTCTGATATTCTTCAACATATTCATTGTTGTTGCTTTAATTTATCAGTCTCATAGTTCTAGCATTTGTGGCACATCCCAGTCTGATTCTCTGATTTGCTTAGTCTCTTGATAATGTCTTGTTTGTCCTTACTTTTTTTGGGTATCATAATTTGTTTCTGAAATCTAGACATCTTATATAAGATATATAGATTGATAACTAAGGTAAAGAGCATTTATGATTGGAAATACTCATACCTTATCTTTTACTATGCCTTTAGTGTGAGGAATTGAGCCAAAATAGCCAAAATTTGAGGTGGCTTTAGGTTTTATTATGGCTATGGTTACCTTCTAGGCACTACAGTCTTCAAATTCTTCTAGTGTTATTTTGGCATTTAGGATAGGGGCAGGTTATCGGAGGGTTTTTTATTAATGTTTTTTCCACCCTTAGGTGTAAGTGTTCCTTTTAGTCTCCACATCATAGAAGGTCTTGGTACACCCCAACTGGAAACTGCTGTCTCTAGTTAATGATATTCGTTAGCCAAGTAGGCAGAGTGAGGTTGTATTCTCTGTTGTTCTGTTATTAATTTGATTTTAGTGGGTGTTATCTTCCAGACTTTCATGGGTATGGTCTTCTTAGTAATCCTGCCTCTTGCCCAGAGGTAGGGGATTGTTAATGGTGGAGAGACAGGGTGTGTTCCTGCCACCCTCCAATGGTAGGGTTAGAGAATTTTCTCCAGCTGCAGAAGTCTTCACATGTGCCCTAAAGCTAACAGGACTTTCTGTCTTCCCTCCAGTGGTTTAGGTCTCTTGTCACTTAAGGGAGATAGAAAGGGAGAGTCTGTGTGGACCTTTTTCACATAGCTACTGTTTTCTTCCAACAAGTTTACACCAAGAAAGAGGCTGCCTTCAGTCTTTCTTACAGTGCTTGATGAGGATAGTTGAGAAGAATCTCGGAGGGTCAATATCTTTTGTGTCCTAGAGGTTGTAGGATCTCATGCTAACTCATATTTGGTTTTTAGCAATTTGTTAAGAGGTTTTGCTGAATTATTCATAATGGTTTGATTGGGGTTCTGTGTCTATTTCAGGTAAGTAAGTTTTGGTGTCTTGAATCTCTTTAGAGGCTTCTGTCTTTCCTTAGTTAGTTGGGTTAGTTTCTTGCCCTGAAAGATAAGAACAGGTTCAAGAAAAAGTTGTAATTTTGCTTTTTTTTTTGTGGTAGTAGGAGAGTATCTATTCTACTAGTATCTATTCTATTTCAGTACTACATATGTCATTCTATTGTCATCTTTCATCTTTAAATATATATATATACACATTATATTATATATTATATATATATTTATTATATATATTATATTATATATATATTATAATATATATTATATATATATATTTAGACCTTAGGAGTACCTGACTGGCTCAACCAGTAGAGCATATAGTACTTAATCTTTGGGTTTGTACAATTCAACTTCAGTCTTTTTTTTTTTAAGATTTTATTTCTTTATTTGACAGAGAGAAAGAGAGAGCACAAGCAGGGGGAAGAATAGAGGGAGAGGGTGAAGCAGGATCCCTGCTGAGCAAGGAGCTGGATGCGGGGCTCGATCCCAGGACTCTAGGATCATGACCTGAGCCAAAGGCAGACACTTAACTGGCTGAGACACCCAGGTGCCCTCCAACTTCAGTCTTAATGTTTCTCCTTTGAGGCTAATGTGTTTTTCTCTGACTGCATTTGTGAGTTTATTTGCAGTTTTACTGTGATATATTTAGTTGTAGTTTGCTTTTTATTTATTCTGCTTAGAGTTTGAAGGGCTTCTTGAATATATGATTTGATGCCTTTCAACCATTTTGGAGGATTTTGACCATTATTTCTTCAAATGTTGTTTCTGCCATATTCTTTTCCTAGGATTTCAGTTACATATATGTGCGTATACATACACATATATTGCAAACATATTGTGTGTGTGTGTGTGTGTGTGTGTGTGTGAGTGTGTGTGTGTGTTTCATAAGCTATTTAGGCTTATTCCAGGTTTGCAATCTATTTCTCTATTGCTTCAATATAGATATTTCCAGTTCACTTCTATTTTTCTTTGTTTAATCTGCTATTGAGCCCATCAGTTGAATTCTTAATTTTAGTTCAAATTCAAGTTCTAGATTTTCCATTTGACTCACTGTATAAAGAAAGATATTTTAGGTCTCTGTCTAAATATTTAACCCTCATTTTCCCAACCTATTAATCTTAAGAATTTTAAAATCCTTGTTTGATAATTCCTTTATCAGAATCACTTGTGGTTCTGTTTCTATGGACTGATTTTCTTTTTGATTTGATGTAATTTGGTTTTCTATGTTGTATTTTAGTAAGCCAAATAGTAACTGAATACCAGCATTATGGACCGAAAATTGTAGAGGCTCTGGATGATTTTGTTTTGTTCCCAAAAAGGGAAAAAATTTTCTGCTGGCAGGCACCTAGATTACCAGTGATTCACCTTGGTGTCTACAAGAATTTGTTTTCAGGTATTTTGGGGGACCTGGGTGGCTCAGTGGGCTAAGCCTCTGCCTTTGGCTCAGGTCATGATCTCAGAGTCCTGGGATCAAGCCCCACATTGGTCTCTCTCCTCAGCAGAGAGCCTGGTTCCTCCTCTCTCTCTGTGCCTGTCTCTCTGCCTACTTGTGATCCCTGCCTGTCAAATAAATAAATAAAATCTTGTCTTAAAAAGATAATTTATTTTTAGGTATTTGGAGGCAGGTTTTTTTCAGTTTTTACTTTTTGCAATGTTTCTTATTCCTCGTCTGTACTGCTTCTAAGTTCTCAACTGAAAGAGTGTTTATCAAATTTACCCTGCCTTCATGGAACTTGATCTCCAACTTCCCAACTCTCCTAAAACATGAAGCTGATAAAATCTATGTTATAGCTTCCAGCTATAAGCTTTCTTAAGTTCATGTCCAGCTTAGGAATTAGGCAACAACTTGAGGGGAATTTTTATTCAGATTCTTCTGAGACTAGTTTCTCCCTAGGATTTCGTCCCTGAACCTCAGCAGCCTTTGGCTGCATTAAACCTTGACCTTTTTCTTTTTTACTCTAGGTCTCCATCCTGGGATTTTGAAAAATGTTTTCAAGGAGGTAGTAGAGGTGAATGTGTAGTTCAACTTCAAAGCTTCCTTCCTTTCAAGGATCATGGACCCTAATCCTACCTGTGTTAGTTCTTGAATAACTTCAAACATTTGTTCAATATTTTGTTCAGCTTTATGGATGGTTTTCATTAGCACACTGTTCTTTTTCCTTAAGTCTCACATAGTGTGTAAGAGGAGGAGACTCCACTGACTCATGTTTTCCCATAATGAAGTAAATTTCAAACTGTATTATAATTACCCATTATTTTCTCTTTCTTTTACTAGCTCTGTGAAAGTTCTGTGGAGGCAGGCATCCTGTCTGCCTTGTTTACTACTGTAACACTGAACCAGCACACAGCCTGTCATGTAGTAGGTTCTCAGATAAAACTTAATGAACAAATAACATTTTTTCCCTCCTAGTAATGTATTAGGTTTTTCCTTGTGGATCACATATAGGATCTATTATATGTTACTTTATCAACACTTGAAAATAAGATAACTTCTCTGTTTTGAAGGGATGATGTTTGATGTACATGTAGTTATTAATTATATTCGTATTTTCTGCTACATTTTGCTTACTTGATCTGTTAGAGACTGGGAGGTTTTTTTTTTTATTTGTTTATTAAAATATTTTGTACACATTTAAATGTTATCTGTTCTCCACAGCATTGTTTGTAATGGTTATATCTTCATGTGGATTTTCTCTTTTATCATTTGTAAAATTAACTTCTCTGTCCGCTTCATGCTCTTTGCCTTAAATTCATCTTTTCCTGAAATAAACCTGTAACTTACTTTGTTAAAAAATCTGTAGGAGGGGTGTCTGAGTGGCTCAGTTGGTTAAGCAGTTGCCTTCAGCTCAAGTCATGATCCCAGAATCCTGGGATCAAGCCCTGCATTGGGCTTCCTGCTCAGAGGAGAACCTGTTTCTCCCTCTCCCTTTGCAGGCCGTTCTGCCTACTGGTGCTCTCTAGCTCTCTGTCAAATAAATAAATAAAAATCTTTAAAAAAATCTTTGGGGAAAAAATGCAAAAATTTCCCCAAGTGCATGTTAAGACTGTTACTTTCCCTTTTCTTTCTTGTAGTGTCTGGGACTTTATCCATAAGATGCAGTATATGGTTTCACATCCTAGTTCAGTCTGGCCATGCTATAGCTCTGATAGCAGTGCTTTCCAGAATGAATGTATATCTAATGATATCAATGTGGGACTTGAAGCAAGAAATGATTCTAGTCACCTTGAAAGTAGAGCCCCAAAAGAGGGACTGTGGTCTGAACTGGAGAGAGACCTTATTTTCTGGTTGGTGGCTCTAGACCTGGGTTTCCTTAGGGTACATGGCAGGGATGTATAGAAGAGTTTTTACAGAATCAGACTACTCTGATTTGTTGGTGCCAATGTCTTGTTGGCTGTTAAAAATATTTAAAACCTTTCTCTCACTGTGATATTCTGATTTTTGTTTTGTTTTGTTTTGTTGTTGTTGTTGTTGGTTTTTTGTTGTTGTTGTTTTTTTTTTTTTTTTTTTTTTTTTTAGACTGAAGCATGAGTTTGCCATTCATTGTATTTCAATCCAGCCTTCCATGTACTACATTAAGACTCTCTGAGGTGACACTTCACTGATCGTTATCCTTTGGTTCCTACAGTGTTGTGACCTTGTATATTTGATGTATTAGTTGGGAATTCAACTCTCCATGACCTTCCCATTGAATCAGGGTTGGGTATCTGCTTGGAAACCCAACTTGGAAGTCTCAAGGCAGCCATGTTTGAGTCTTCTGTTCCTTCTGTTTCTTCCCCAAATTGCATGAAAAGAGCCTTTGTATTTCAGAGGGTATTTTGTACTTTGTGCAGTCAGGGCATCCCTGGAAAGTTGCTCATTTTTATTGCAGACTTCATCACTGCTGGGGGTGTCAATGTGGGATATAATTCCTTAGGTTGGGGAAATCTGTTTTTTTTGTTTGTTTGTTTTTGATTTAACACTAGAATGATCATACAATGGTTGTGACCTGTATCCTCCTTGCCTCCTAAACTTTTGATGTTCCATCTGAGTATCTCTATTCAGGGGCCGTTCTTGTGCTGTTTCTCTGCTCAGTGGGCTTTGGAAGGCCAAATTTTCTCAGTTGGATTGTGCCACCATACTATGCCCTGAGCAGTCATTTATATTTGACCTCTGGCTTCAATTGGTTGTCTTGAAACTGTTTGATTAGAGCCTCAAATAAGTGGATTATACACTTATTGGGCAGGTTATGATGCTGATTATAAAAGATGTTATTTCCTGAAAGCTGCATGTCAAGCAGTTCTAAGTGCTTTATATGTACAATACTATAAGTACCATTATTGACTCCATTTGACAAAACAGAACTGAGGAACAGAGGATTTAAACTCAGAGTCACATAACTAGTATATCACAGAGCAGGGTTTGAACACAGGCATTTTGACTTGTAACTGCAATGTTATGCTTCCTCTGTAAATAATTAAACCATAGCACCCATCTGTTTAAACTTTTAGGTAAGTTGGGGGATATTTTATAGGAATTTTAATGTTAATTATTGTTGTCAAGATAGAATTAAAAATTATTTGAAGGGACTGATTGAGAACAGATTTTCTAAGTCTTTTTCTTTTTCTCTTTTTTATAAATTAACGTATAATTTATTATTTGCCCCAGGGGTACAGGTCTGTGAATCTTCAGGCTTAAATACTTCACAGCACTTACCATAGCACACACCTCCCCAGTGTCCATAACCCAACCACCCTCTCCATACCCCGCTCCCCCCAGCAACCCTCAGTTTGCTTTGTGAGATTAAGAGTCTCTTATGGTTTGTCTCCTTCCTAATCCCATCCTGTTTCATTTTTTCCTTCCCTACCCTCCAAACTCCCCACTTTGCCTTTCAAATTACTCATATCAGGGAGATCATATGATAATTGTCTTTCTCCAATTGACTTATTTTGCTCAGCATAATACCCTCTACTTCCATCCACATCATTGCAAATGGCAAGATTTCATTTCTTCTGATGGCTGCATAGTACTCCATTGGATATATATACCACATATTCTTTATCCATTCATCTGTTGATGGACATCTAGGTTCTTTCCATAGTTTGGCTTTGTGAACATTGCTGCTATAATTATTCAGGTGCACATGTCCCTTCAGATCACTACATTTGTATCTTTAGGATAAATACCCAGTAGTGCAATTGCTGGCTTGTAGGGTAGCACTATTTTCAACTTCTTGAGGAACCTCCATGCTGTTTTCCAGAGTGGCTGCACCAGCTTGCCTTCCCACCAACAGTGTTGAAGGGTTCCCCTTTCTGGGCATCCTTGCCAGCATTTCCTGACTAGTTAATTCTGACTGGTGTGAGGTGGTATCTCATTGTGGTTCTGATTTGTATTTTCCTGGTGCCGAGTGATGTGGAATACTTTTTCATGTGTCTGTTTGTCATCTGGATGTCTTCTTTGCAGAAATGTCCTCTGCCCATTTCTTTTTTTTTTTTTAAAGATTTTATTTATTTATTTGACAGAGAGAAATCACAAGTAGATGGAGAGGCAGGCAGAGAGAGAGAGAG